>NW_024395941.1:0-35369 GCF_016617805.1 Bactrocera tryoni | reverse complement strand
TACATACAGTTTAATGATTCATTTTATTTATATACATACATATCGTCACCTAAAATGCAAAATAACGTATCATCAAAAAATTCGAAATTGAGTGTCTTATTGATTATGACTCACTACTTCAAATTGCATTCATAACATTACATATGTTCAACATTTTCAGGTTCTACCCTCAGATATAAACCAGTTTTACCAATATTAAAATTTTTTTTCACTCACGTTCTATTTTATTTCGTTTTTTATTCATGCCACTGTAAAATTCCGAAAATGTTGTTACGTTATTTTGCATTTCAGGTGACGATATGTACATTCTTCTTTTCTTAATTGGCGTAGACACCGCTTACGCGATTATAGCCGAGTTAACAACAGCGCGCCAGTTGTTTCTTCTTTTCGCTGCGTGTGGCGCCAATTGGATATTCCAAGCGAAGCCAGGTCCTTCTCCACTTGGTCCTTCCAACGGAGTGGAGGTCTTCCTCTTCCTCTGCTTCCCCGGCGGGTACTGCTTCGAATACTTTCAGAGCTGGAGTGTTTTCATCCATCCGGACAACATGACCCTCCAGCCAGCGTAGCCGCTGTCTTTTTAATTCGCTGAACTATGTCAATGTCGTCATATATCTCGTACAGCTCATCGTTCCATCGGATGCGATATTCGCCGTGGCGAATGCGCAAAGGACCGTAAATCTTTCGCAGAATTTTTCTCTCGAAAACTCGTAACGTCGACTCATCGGTTGCTGTCATCGCCCAAGCCTCTGCACCATATAGCAGGACGGGAATTATGAGCGACTTATAGAGTTTTGCTTTTGTTCGTCGAGAGAGGACTTTACTTTTCAATTGCCTACTCAGTCCGGAAGTAGCACCTGTTGGCAAGAGCAATCCTGCGTTGGATTTCCAGGCTGACATTATTAGTGGTGTTAATGCTGGTTCCTAAATAGACGAAATTATCTACAACTTCAAAGTTATGACTGTCAACAGTGACGTGAGAGCCAAGTCGCGAGTGCGACGACTGTTTGTTTGATGACAGGAGATATTTCGTTTTGCCCTCGTTCACTACCAGACCCATTTTCTGGGCTTCCTTGTCCAGCCTAGAGAAAGCAGAACTAACGGCGCGGGTGTTGAGGCCGATGATATCAATATCGTCGGCATACGCCAACAGCTGTACACTCTTATAGAAGATGGTACCTTCTCTGTTTAGTTCTGCAGCTCGAACTATTTTCTCCAGGAGCAGGTTAAAGAAGTCGCACGATAGGGAGTCGCCTTGTCTGAAACCTCGTTTGGTATCGAACGGCTCGGAGAGGTCCTTCCGATCCTGACGGAGCTTTTCGTGTTGTTCAACGTCAGTTTACACAGCCGTATTAGTTTTGCGGGGATACCAAATTCAGACATCGCGGCATAAAGGCAGCTCCTTTCGTGCTGTCGAAAGCAGCTTTGAAATCGACGAAGAGGTGGTGTGTGTGTCGATTCTCCTTTCACGGGTCTTTTTCCAAGATTTGGCGCATGGTGAATATCTGGTCGGTTGTTGATTTTCCAGGTCTGAAGCCACACTGATAAGGTCCAATCAGTTTGTTGACGGTGGGCTTTAATCTTTCACACAATACGCTCTGATAGAACCTTATATGCGATGTTGAGGGTAGGCTAATCCCACGGTAGTTGGCGCAGATTGTGGGGTCTCCTTTTTTATGGATTGGGCATAGCACACTTAAATTCCAATCGTTGGGCATGCTCTCGTCCGACCATATTTTACAAAGAAGCTGATGCATGCTCCCTATTAGTTCTTCGCCGCCGTGTTTGAATAGCTCGGCCGGTAGTCCGTCGGCCCCTGCCGCTTTGTTGTTCTTGAGGCGGGCAATTGCTATTCGAACTTCTTCATGGTCGGGTAATGGAACGTCTGCTCCATCGTCATCGATTGGGGAATCAGGTTCTCCTTCTCCTGGTGTTGTGCGTTCACTGCCATTCAGCAGGCTGGAGAAGTGTTCCCTCCATAATTTAAATATGCTCTGGGCATCAGTGACTAGATCACCTTTGGGGGTCCTACAAGAGTATGCTCCGGTCTTGAAACCTTCTGTAAGCCGCCGCATTTTTTCGTAGAATTTTCGAGCATTACCCCTGTCGGCCAGCTTATCAAGCTCTTCGTACTCACGCATTTCGGCCTCTTTCTTCTTCTGTCTGCAAATGCGTCTCGCTTCCTCTTCAACTCTCGGTATCTATCCCATCCCGCACGTGTAGTGGTCGATCGTAACGTTGCGAGGTAGGCAGCCTGTTTTCTCTCTCCGCTGCGACACGGCACTCTTCGTCGTACCAGCTGTTCTTTTGCACTTTCCGAAAACCAATGGTTTCGGTTGCAGCTGTACGTAAGGAGTTTCCAGAAATGCCGTCCCACAGTTCCCTTATACCGAGTTGTTGACGAGTGCTCTCAGAGAGCAGGAGTGCAAGCCGGAAATGAGAGAATCGTTCGGCTGTCTGTTAGCGTGATTGCAGCTTTCGACGTCGAACCTTCCTTTGTGTTTGTTGGCGTGCGTTTTTTGCTGCACAGAGGCGAGTGCGAATCTTGGCTGCAACAAGATAGTGGTCCGAGTCGATGTTGGGACCTCGGAGCGCACGCACATCTAAAACACTGGAGACGTGTCTTCCGTCTATCACAACATGATCGATCTGGTTGGTAGTTTTTCGATCCGGAGACAGCCAGGTAGCTTGATGAATCTTCTTATGGTGGAATCTAGTACTACAGATAACCATATTTCGGGCCCCGGCGAAGTCGATCAGCCTCAACCCATTTGGGGATGTTTCGTCGTGGAGGCTGAATTTACCGACCGTAGTGCCAAATATACCTTCTTTGCCCACCCTGGCGTTAAAGTCGCCAAGCACGATTTTGACATCGTGGCGGGGGCAGCTCTCATAAGCGCGCTCCAAGCGCTCATAGAAGGCATCTTTGGTCACATCGTCCTTCTCTTCCGTCGGGGCGTGGGCGCAAATCAGCGATATGTTGAAGAACCTCGCTTTGATGCGGATTGTGGCTAGACGTTCATTCACCGGAGTGAATGATAGTACTCGGCGACGGAGTCTCTCTCCCACCACGAATCCAACACCAAACTTGCGCTCCCTTATATGGCCACTGTAGTAAATGTCACAAGGACCTACTCATCTCTGTCCTTGTCCCGTCCATCGCATTTCTTGGACCAGCTGGGCAGCGGCACCTTCCCAATTAAGGGTCCGGACATTCCAGGTGCATGCCCTCAAATCGTAGTGCTTATTCCGTTTGCCATGGTCGTCATCAAAAGGGGGGTCTCTCATCCGAGGCTGTTTAACGTTTTCATTGGTATTGTTTTTACGTGGCGGGTCCCAAGCCCAGCGCACAACCCTTGTAGGGAATGTTTCGCCTTCTCATTTTAGCTCGCCTGTCGAACGGATGTTCTTAGGCTACCCAGAGGATACTTGGTCAAAGACCGGAAGTAGTGAGCTGCTTGAGCCATGTGTAAAAGAATCGTTTCTGGCCACTCCCAAGTGAATGGCGATCAGAGAACTTTCCTCACTTGCGTGAACTTCTACACATGACTCCATCCGATATGTACATATGTAGATTAAAAATCGTTATTTTCTGCGATAGAATTTGTGATCATAATTACTATTCACAGAAAAATGTTCTAACTTTATTGATATTCCTGTCGTCTGAATACAAGTAATAGATTTTGAAATAGAACTTATTCTAAGCTTTACTGTTCAAAAAACTCTTCTCATTGCATTATTGATTTTTCTGTATATTAAGTCATAAAGTTTAAGTAAATGATTTTGCGATATAGTTTGTGCTCAGTTTTACTATTCTCATTTCATTATTGGTAATTCTGGATATTAAGTCAGACAGCAAAAGTAATTAGTTTTGCGATATAATTTTTGCTCCTAGGAAACTGTTGTCATTGCTTTCTTGATATTTCTATATACTAAGTCAGATAGCAGAGGTATTTCATTTTGCAATAGAACTTATGTTAAGAGTGCACTCAACGGGTTAAGCGGCTAGAGCACGGATACGTTCATGTCGCTAGCTAGGTATACCCCGACAACCGTCAAAGCTCATCAAAGGACATGTTGTTAAAGAAAAAAGTAAAATTTGCAAATGGAGGCGCGACAGGGCGTAATACTACTTACCATTATGGTAACCATTTTGTGCTTTTCTACGCCGACAAATGACGGGGGAGTTTTTGTTGTCTGGTGTCCATGACAGCAAACTCGGTGGGCTTGTCTCGCTTAGCAGCGTTTTGCTTTCATTTTGGAAACATTGTGCAATGCTGTTAATAGTGTACTATATTTTAAATTTAAAAAATATGTGTGTTGGAATGTGTTTCAAGAGACCCGTTCACATGTACAAATATATATAAAGAATGGCTGAACAACGTCTGCTGACCTTGCCTCGGCATGGCAAGCAATGTTTGAAGTGAATGTGCATAATTTTGTGGTTAGCGAGAAGTATGCTTAAAGTGCTTACATTACATGTAATTTTCATTTTAAGTGAAAATTTTACGGGAGTTTTTGATGCGCGAAGGAGACTACGAAGCAACATTGAGGGAATGTACCGCGGTAGACAACATAGGCACATTTTAGAAAATTTGTGGATAAGAGAAAGCTGGAATTTCCTCACTTAAGAATATTAGTCTGTAGTAAATTAAGAAATAGACGTTGTAACGAAATTTGGTAAAAAAATTAATAAATCTTGAATACAAATTAATCAAACTGTTAAATAATTACACAAATTTAAATGAAGAGGCAATTCAAATAGCTGGCAACCCTACCAGCAACTTTTTAATTTTCAAGCCGGTATTACAAGAGTACAAGAAAAGCCCCTTAATAAATAAAGAGGTTCCCATACAAGAATTTGAATTCGATTCTTCAGTTTATTGGATTATCTTTTTTATATGCAAGAACTTAATTTTGATTCAGTTTGTGATTAAATTCAATTTGTAAGGCAGCTATATGCTACAGTAGTTCGATCTGAAAAATGATAAACAAGATTTTCATACAAGAACTTAATTTTGATTGGCCAATGTCTCCAGAACTATAGAACTACTTGAATAAAAAACACTTAACAAAAATATTCAAAATCAAACAATATTCAAAATCAATTTCATTGATCTCAAAGTACTCCTCCTTGGCCCCAATACACTTGTAACAACGTTTTTTCAAGTTTTTAGCTTTCAATTTGCGTAGCGAATAACGTTTAATGTATTCAATTGACTCAAAACGGTTTCCACGGAGCGGTTGTTTGACTTTCCTGATTAGCCAGAAGTCTCGCGGAGCTAAATCAGGCGAATATGGAGATTGCGGCATGATATTGGTTAACAATTTGGTGAAAAACTCGCGCAGAATGAATGCAGTATGCGACGACCGAAGACCTTTTCCAACATTCTGAACGTTTCGGCTCCTGAATCCGTACACGAATTTTAATAGAACTTCTTTGTTGAATAATTTCACTCATAATAATAAAAACAATTTCATCAGACAAGCATATAGTAAACAGTAATGGGTTGTCAAAAGAGTCTTGCGGTATTTTTATAGAATTTTTTTTTTATTGAAATTGAAATGAATTTTTGATGACTTATGCCCAGCTTTTGACCGATGCTACGGCTGCTACTATGCCGGTCTCTTTCGACCAATTCAGCGATTTTATCGCAATTTTCGACGACAGGCCTTCCGGAGCGTGGCGCATCTTCGACCACCTCTACACCAGAACGAAAACGTTGAAACCATCGTTTTGCGGTGGAAATGGAAACTGTATATATTTTGCTCCATGTTTGCGACGCTATAACTCACGAACGACTTAAAAGAAACGACAATCAATCAAACACGTGTTAGCGCGTGAAATGAGCTACACGCTTTCAGCGCCAACTAGCGCAAATACCGCAAGACTTTTTTGACAACCTAATATTTAGGGTATATAATATTTTTGGTGGTTATTAGGTCCTCTTATAGTTAGAAAAATGTATTTATACATGTTTTAGGCTTTCGAAAAAGCTTCGCGCAGAAGCTCTCCATGGAGTGATTAAAGCCAGTGAGCGAAGAGAGCTCCATCTGTTTATACAGTTATAAGTTTAGGAGCCTAGGAGAACGGTTTTTTCGAACTCTTTCACCTTCCTTGCCTGTTTTTCAGAAATTTATCTCCCCCATAATTTAAAGAAGTTAAGTGTAGGTATTACTTTAGGGATAACTTGTTGGGGATTGGTTTAAAAAATATTCGGGTTACGTTAGTATTTACAAATTCTTAAGGGTAAGGAAAAAACAACTATGGAGATCGTTTGTAAGCAAGGTAGCGGATTTTTAAAATAAAAAAATTTAATTTTGAAATTAAAAAATTGGCAATAAAAATTGGAAATTTATTTTTCAATCTTATATTAGAATTAGGAAATGAGAAATTTTTTGTTAAATTTCAAAATTGGAGGAGTAATAGTTTTGAAGTCATAACGTTGAATGGAAAGAAATAAAGGTAAGATTAACGTATTTCTACCTGAAAAACAGTACTTAATGGTAATTAAAAACTAAACTATATTGACTTTATTAAAAAATATTTATATCCAAATCTATTTTATATATATTTTTTTTAAATATTTTATATTAACTTCATTTAATTTGTTTTTTTTTTTATTTGCTTTAATAAGTATTTCTGCGATCCTTAACATTTTTTTCAATCCGTTATTCTGGATTTAAGTTTCTTTTTAATCTAAGGGCTTCGGGTTCACAAAACAAAAATATAGTTTTATACTTTTAATTTAACTATTTTAAAACCCTTTTTACAAGTTGATAACTAGTATACATGGAGAAGGGAAAATAAGATACAAATTGCTAATTCGTTTATAAAACTATTGACTCGTAGATCATTTGCTGAGAACTAGTTAGTTTAGCAGGCGTAAAAAATGTGTTGTTTATGCGAAATTGTTAAAGTTCTTATCACACATTCTGCACCAACACACTTCCTGGCAGATTCACAGGTTGAGCACCTTATTTTCTTTAGAAAGGGATATTGTTGGAGAAGGTGTTAAGTTATACAATTTTTCTTGAAATTTCTTACTATGTTTTTTTTTTAAAGCATACAAATATTTTAAGACTTCTCTCTATAGCTCTCACCGCTAAAACTTAACTATAATTTATGTGTGTGTATTAATACATTTTTATTTCACTACTTATATAATTTTATATATATTTTATATATTTCCTTTGCAACCTATATACTTTGGTTTTGGTGGTTGGTGTTTGCTTTTTACATTATGAACAGCGTGAATAAAGTTTGTCAGGAAGTTTATCACACCCAGAAGAGAACTTCGGAGGCCCTATAAAAATTAAATTTATAGATGATTAACGTGACGTGAAGCTGATATCTTCACAAAATTTTGCACGGATTATTGTCCAAGTGAAGGGTATAACCTGTGAAGAAATGGCTCAGAGCAGATTAAAATAGCATACACCTGGTATTCAAATTGACCGATTGAAGTGAAGTAAAATTCTTTCTATAATCTTAAATGTCATATCTAATCCACCTAGTGAACGGTATTAACGCTTTTTGTTGTTGCTGTATTTTTTTTATTGCTTTGCAAGTGTAGTGCTGTTTTCACCCAAGCGAGATTGTAGATAAATGTGCTCAAGCTACAGTTCTCTTTCATATGTACATATACATATTTCACTTGTATGTTTTTGCTGCACTTCATTGTTCTATTGTACTTCGTATGTTTTTAGAGAATAAGGAAGGACCTTAATTTAATGATAAGAAGTTGTAAAACACATTTTTCGGAATTTAATCATAATAAAAAATGTATTCCTAGTTACATTATACTTCCTTCATTTGTTTACAAATAAATGATAATAGTATTGAGTGTGTTAAAAATAGTTTTATTATAATAATGTTCATTTTTAATAAGTGAATATATAAATAGTAAAAATTCTCAAATCGTCATCTTGAATTCTTAATATTTTTATTTCGTTTACAAGTTCGTACTTTTAATTAAAATTTTCGTTTTTATGCAGAGTTTATTAATTTTTGGTAAAACCTACGTTGAAATTACTCTGAATATTGTATAGTGGTTTCTAGAGAAACTGTCCAAAAAACATTAGTTTTAACAATCTTTCTAAAGCTCTTAAAGATTTTATATGTCCACCGCGGCTGTGCTTCCACCTGCTTTAAAATGCACGAAAACGAAAAATACAGAACTGTTACGAAACTCCTTTCCTAGTACAGGGTGATCCATTTCCAGGTTCCCTACTTTTTTTAAGAAAAAAAACACAGAAATTTCGAATATAATTCGGAATGTTTATTTTCATTCGAAAGAACAATCTTTGGCATTTATTTTTTTAAGATTATCTATTTAAAATAATAGCCGCGGCCACGTCTCAGAAGGTCCATCAGTCCAATTTTCTATGTCTCGTTCGAGCATTTCGACTGGTAACTGGCGAATGACATCCGTGATGTTTTGCTGTAAGGCATGAATTCACCACAGGAAGAAGTCTAAGGGTGTGATATAACACCATCTTCGTGACCAATCGACCGGCCCAAAACGTGTAATTATCTGCTCACCGAAGTATCATCTCAATAAATCCATTGTTTTGTTGAAACCAAATGCCGCAGGTGAACTCGCCCATTTCAGGCTTAAATTAGTCGGTTATCAAGCGCGATAAGGGTCGCCATTGACGGTTACCTTCTCACAGAAATAGGCCTCATCGCCGAAAAAAAATTGGCTCGAGAACGTCGGATTTTCTTGCAGTTTTGCAAGGGACCAAGGTTGACGAGAAAAGTTGAAATTCGGTTGACTGTCTGTCTATCTGTCTGTCTGTAACTTGAGTAAAAATTTAGATATCTGGTTCCTCAGTACAAAAAAAATCGAGTTCGTAGATGGGCGTAATCGGACCGCTGCCACACCCACAAATCGCCATAAGCCGAAAATATATAGAGTGCCACAACAAAGCACTAAATTAAGATATAAAACGTGGCCCGCCCTCTAAAAAGTTTATTGTATATATCTTCTAAGCCACTTATTACCCTACCTTACCAACAACCACACCTACTTCTCATATAGCACAATTTTAAATTCTACTTGATTCGCTCAGTTTCCAGTACACAAAACAAGAAGCAATTAATATAACGGGATTAAACTTTGCACGAATAATGTCTTTAGTATGTGCCACCTTATCGCCAAAAATTGCCTAAATCCAATAAAACCTGTTTAAGTCCCTAGGTACCGAATATTTAGACCCCGGTACCTATAGTTGACTGTTGGTCAAAAATATCGGTCAATGTGTGATTTGTACTCGTACAAGGAGCGTTCCAAAGTAAACAGGACTTAAAAAAAAAAACAGAACAATTGGGTTATTCGGCAAAATCAATTTATTTTATGCAAAATAGTCTCCTTCTGCTTTAATACAGTTTTGGACAGTCCAAAAGCATGTCGAATGAGTGCTTTCGCTCGTTGGCCGGTATGGCCTCCAGTATGCCGTGCAAGCCTTTTGAATGGCATCTACGTCTGCATAACGCTTTCGTTTCATGGGAAAATGCATTTTTCCGAAAAGGAAGAAGTCGCACAGAGCCATATCAAATAATCGTCCTTCGAATGTGGGATTCTGAGCAATTTTTGGTCGTCAGTCAATTTGTGCGGAACAAACCGTGCACACACCTTTCGTAAGCCCAAATGTTCAGTCAAAATGCGATAGAAGTTTTGGAGTTGTTCAATTCCATTTCATGAATGTCAATGATGATTTCGGCTGATTTTTGATGAATTCACGCACAGTTTCGATGGAATTTCCAGTGATCACGAATTTTGATTGGCCCACATGCTGATCGTCATTTATGATATCACGATCACTTTGAAAACGTTGAAACTACTCGTGCACTCTGCTATGGAATATGCAATCATCGCCATAAACTTGTTTCATCAATTGAAACGTTTTGGTAAAAGTTTTACCAATTTTAAAACAAAATTTAGTGTTGGCTCTTTGTTCGAAGCTCATTTTCGCACCGATAACACAAACATACTCTTACTGACACTTAAAACGCAATAACTTCACTTGCAATCACTGAAAGATCATAAAATTCTCATCGGACTATCGCAGATAGCAGATTCTAAAGCGCCAGTCGACATATAGATGGCGCCACCAGGGGGCGGTAGATTCAAAAAGTCCTGTTTACTTTGAAACACACCTGGTATATATCTGAACTGAAAGGAAAATCCTTCTCTTACAATGGTTTATCTTTATGTCAAAAATGGCTTCAACCGGAACCGTGCTTCTCTTAGGCCCCATATAGTACTTAATATAAAGATTTTCGAACTTCCGGGTGATTTTGTACTGCACATATCGGCCAACATTTATCCCAATCAAAATAAGATAGCGAGGTTTGCTCATAACAGTGTATCTTTGCTCCTAAACTAGATAAATTTGAGTGAAAACGTGACCTAGTCCCTATATAACTAATATCAAGATTTCTTAATATCCAGCTGACTTTACTCTATATGATTGGTTGACTTTTTTGTGTTAAAACTCAAGTAAAGTTTTTTTTAAAGATTTTCAGCAAGTTCAGTTTCAGTTTTACCAAATCTTTTGAAATTTCGTCATATGCTTTCCATAGTGGCAGTATTTTATATACCTTAGTAAACAGGAACTATTTCCGATTTTTATACTCTCGCAACAAAGTTGCTAAGGAGAGTATTATAGTTTTGTTCACATAACGGTTGTTTGTAAGTCAGATATAGGGTTATATAAACCAAAGTGATCAGGGTGACGAGTAGAGTTGAAATACGGATGTCTATCTGTCCGTCCGTCTGTCTGCCCGTGCAAGCTGTAACTTGAGTATAAATTGAGATATCATGATGAAACCTGGTACACTTATTTCTTGGCACCATGAGAAGGTTAAAATAAAACAAAGATATTAAAGTGAAATTTGGCGCAAAGGATCGCATTAGGGAGGGGCATATTTGGACGTAATTTTTTTGGAAAAGTGGACGTGGCCCCGCCCCCTACTAAGTTTTTTGTATATATCTCGGAAACTACTATAGCTATATCAACCAAACTCTACAGAGTCGTTTCCTTCAGGCGTTTCCATATACAGTTCAAAAATGGAAGAAATCGGATAATAACCACGCCCACCTCCCATACAAAGGTTATGTTGAAAATCACTAAAAGTGCGTAAACCGACTAACCAAAGACATCAGAAACACTAAATTTTACGGAAGAAATGGCAAAAGGAAGCTGCAACCAGGCTTTTTTTAAAAATTGAAAATGGGCGTGTCCTCGCCCACTTATGGACCAAAACCATATCTCAGGAACTACTCCACCGATTTCAATGAAATTCGGTATATAATATTTTCTTAACACCCTAATGACACGTACGTAATATGGGTGAAATCGGTTCACAACCACGCCTTCCAATATAACGCTATTTTGAATTCCATCTGATCCTTCTCTGTATAATACATTATATAGGTACATTAGGAAATGAAAATACAATTCAATACACAAAGTACACAAATTGATCTAATCTAATTAATTTTACAGCGACATGAAAAAATATGTAAATGACGGATAATGAAATCTCGATTATCACTTTATCATGCGAGAGAATAAAATGTTCGGTGACACCCGAACTTAGCCCTTCCTTAATTGTTTTGTATACTTTCTTGCTTTTCTAAGCTCTTATGAAGATTGAAATGTTTGTAGTTTTTTGCAGTAAAAGCGCATGATGGTAGTTTTTATGGCTCCAGGTATTGTTTGCATTTTTCCTGTTTTCTTTTCAATTCTCTTTGGCCTCAACCATACATTTGTTTGCGAAGATATTTTTGTGCGTATGGATTCAAAGGATTCTTTGCTGCGAAAGGTTAGATACAAGCGCATAAATGCAAATAGCGTAACTGTGTGTTGGCCTTTGAACTCGTGCCCAAAGTGTGTGTGTAAACCACATAAAATAACAGCCGGCCAGCAAACAACGTGCGCGACTTAACTATTACGGAATTTATGACCATTTGAGATTTAGTGGAATTTTGTTGATATGTTTAGCATTATATAAACCCACAAAAATTTACACATGCGGATAGAATGCATTTGCACCTACCGTTCTTACCGTTGGTCATTGCAACAACTATTGTTTCGGTACCCTGGGTGATGTGTTTGTGTTAACACAAAGGCATCTCCAACGTTGTTGTCAAGGTGTTTTATAAGCGAAGATTTGATGCACCTTGGATGCATTTAAAGCTATTCTTATGTAAAAGGCATGTTTTTTTGAAGCAGGGTTAAGCATCGAAAGCCGGAGTGCGGAACTTTAATCCGCTAAACCTAACCTACTCCCAACTCCCAACTCTCCCACGGAACTACCGGAGCGCACACAGCCTCTATTGGTCATCATTCTCGATAGGGTATTATAAATTTTGTTTGCCTTCACGGAAGAATACTCCAGGTGTTCTTTAAATTTTAATTTGGAATCCAATATTACTTACAGATACTTCAGTTGCGGCTGCGAAGTAATTTCGCACTCCCCTATGTTGAGCTCTATGCGTTCCTCTATCTTCCTTGTGCTTATGAGTAAAACTTCTGTTTTTTTCTCCGCCAGTTTCAGACTCACAGAAGAGAACCATTGGCGTAGGCCATTTAAGCACTCATTACATTTATGTTTTAGGTCGGCTAATTGTTTAGCCACTGCTACCACCATGAGATCATCCGCATAAGCTACTAGTTTAACGTCTGCTGGTTGCTGTCTTCTTAGCACCCAGTCATACATAAGGTTCCATAATAGTGGGCCTAACACTGACAACTCGGGGTAGAGTAGCTCAGGGGCCCGTATTTCATGCAGGACTTTGATTATGTCTGCCCATTTTGTCGAGTTGAACGCATTCTTGACAGGTAACCAGGGTAATCAGTGCGCATTACTTTTTTGTGCCACCTTTCCATCTTTTGCCACTTACTGCACATTTCGCAGTATCAACGACTTCTCGTAGTGCGTCAATAGTGGATGTCTTTCTTATAAAGCCGTATTGTCTAGTCGTCGGGGAATACCTCTTCCTTTATACAAGCGTTATACATTTTATCGAATACTTGAGGTTTTGAGCTTATGACTTCCCTCAGAGCTCTGTTTTGTATGCCATCCATTCCAGGCGCTTTGGTGTTTTTGATTTTCTTCACTATTGCCAGTAGTTCGTCTTCCGTGACTAACGGGGGTGACTCTGCAGCTTCGTTTCGTCGCTTGGCATATGAAATTCAGTCATGTTTCGGGAATAATGTTCCGAGGACTTTTCCCATAAAAAAGGCGTCTTTAGGTTGCTGCTGCTTGTTTTTAAATCTGGACATACAGATTTTGTAAGCAGTACCCCAAGGATCAATGTTTACTTCCTCGCATAGCTTCTCTAAACATGATTTTTTGCTTCGGGTAATTGCCGACTTAAGAAGCTTCTTGTGGCTTTTAAATTCTTCTCTAAGGCGATTTTCGTTCGTTTCACCACGGTTACGCTGTAGTCGCCGTCTAGCTGAGTGGCAAAGCTTTCTCAGCGTGGAAATTTCTTCATTCCACCAATATACAGGCCGCCGCTTGTTGTGATGTGATGTTCTACGCATTGTTGCATCGCATGCTGCGATCAGTTCTTTTCGCACTGCTGACACCAATTGGGTGGCGCTGTCACCTGATGCCTTTGATGCACTCCAGACTATCTCAAACAGGTCTGGTTCGAACTCTTGTTGCTTCCAGCTTCACTCTCTCTGCTAAGAAGCTCCTGCTCTTGGGAGTACAAGATTTGTGCTATAATTGCCATATGATTGCTGTTTGTGTATATGTCAGACACCGCCCACTTAATGTGCCTACTCAGCGAATCGTTTGCAAACATAATGTCAATTATGGATCCTTTATTGCCTTTTTGGTAAGTGTTTCGAGTTCCGGTGTTCATTATTGTTAGATGCGTTTGACTCAGATATTCATTAATTAGCCGACCTCTGTGGTTTGTGCATCTACTAAGCGTGCGAGCTTTGGTAAGCTGCCGAGAAATCTCTGTTTTAGGTGCGAAAAATAAAAGGATTTATTGCGTTATTATACGTAAACGTAGTAATAATACCACAACACCAAACATTGCTGCCACATGTACATACAAATAAACAACAGGCAAACATACATACAGCTGCTGATGTTGTTGATATGGCACTTTTTGTAGTTATTGTTCCTAAGTATACTTGCGGTTGTTTCTATTATTACTACTTTTCTTTTTTTTCCGCCCGGCGCACACTCGATGCCGACGCTCCTAAGCTACAAATTGCTGAGATTGCATTTGTTACTTGCGGCACACGCATGCAACATGTGGAAGAATGTTGGAATACGACTGTACATGGCAATTCACTTAAGCCGCTGGCAGTTGAAAACTGCAGTCCACACTTTTTTTCTTGTCCTTCTCCTCCTCTAACGTTCACTTTTTGTTCCAGTTTCTTGTTGGTTCTGTTGTGATTCTACTCCGAACTTGAAAGAAATACTTTTTTGTTGCTGTAATTTTATAAAAGGTGTAAAATTGTCGTGAATCTCCATGCGACAGTGTGGCAATTTATTGGCCAATATTTTCGTTTCCATAGATTTCGTCTACTCATAATTTGTCACTGTTGCAGTTATTGTTGCTGTTGCATTAGAACCCACATAATCGTACTCGTACACTACGACAATGACGTTTCAACAACAGATTGTAAGCTAAAGCTGATTAGCTATTCCAGTGATATTTGCACAAATCCAAGCACAGAGATACACACTCATGCACAGACGCAAGCGCTCTGACCCATAAATAATGCAAAATGTATGGCGCCTAAAGGTACTTTCTCCTATGTATATTTGTGCACATAGGAATAATTCGGAATTTCGGAAAAAACATGTTATAAATTATGGTGCAAAATAGTTTTATTGATGCTATAGAATTTTACTTTCCCGGTGTGGGTGTATGTTGGCTGTGTGCGGAAGTGGAATTAAGAGTACTGCGCACCTTTCTGGCAATTTGTGGATTCAATCTCAAATGAATTGCGTCGGGACGGCAGCCAATAATGAATTAAGCAAACTTCTGATTCTCTGTTCTGATGTGAATCGTATTTCAGTGAGGTCGTTCTGTACCAACCAGAAAAAATGTTAGTCAGGTTTCCAACCTCATTTAACCAGTCTTTTAACATGAGCCCAACGTTTCCATAATGAAAACTATTGCCTAGTCGCAATGGGTGTTAATCGCTTGTCTCAATTTGGTGAGTTGCTGTCGGTAGCTTTTCCCATTAATGGTTTAACCCCGGTTTGGAAGCTCATAATACCGCACGCTCCACTGATCTCACAAAATACAAAACATTACCTTGGCGTTATGACTATTTGGCCGTTGATTCAAGGAGCATATCTTACATGCTAAATTATATTTGTACATGGCAATTTTCTCGCCTTTGAATATATCCTGCTGCTTTTAAACGTTTTTAAATGGTTATTTGTGTTATTCCTAAAGATTCTGCGAGGTCAGTTTCACGAAAATCACTACTTTTAGTCGGTTAAACCACTTTGGCAGCTGCGCTCAGCTAGAGCATGTTCAGCATACACTTCTACCAATAATGACTAAGGTTTCCTTTCGTTTTTCTTCATATGAACACAATGAAGAAGAACTCCCTGGAAACATGAAGTTATATACATATACATAAGTAGTTAGGATTATGAGACGAGTTGAAATCCTGCTAAATGTCTGTATATCCGTGCGTCATTCCGTGAAAGCTGTAACTAGAGCAAAAATTGAGATATTGTGTTTTATGGTATAACTGTAAGGACGAGTTACAAATCGGAGCATAGCCTTGTTCAAAGCGAAGGCGTGGTACTTACATTTAGGGGAAAATTCAGATCAATTTCAACTAAATTCCCAAATAATCGGTGACATTAGACAAAAAGCTCGCATACCTCCGATATCAAACTTTTAAATTACATCTATTTTTTCACTTTTCAGTATACAAATCAAGAACCAAACAATATGTCCGCATAAATCTTTGCACAAATAGTGTACTTGCATTTTATCTTACGCCAAAAAAATACAGGGCTTGCCGGAAAGTAATAGCACTGAGTCGATTTAAAAAAATTTATTGTATGTATTTCAACTCTTTAAAAACTTTCATAATAGGCTCTTTCTACGTTGGTGCAGCGCTGCCAGGGCAATTTCCTTGCATTGAAGGCGTCACGCAAGCATTCTCCGGAATAGCCCTTCGTTTGGATCTCTTGATGACTTCCACGTAAAATTTGGCGTTGACGGTTTGTCCAGGAGCAACAAATTCATGGTAGACGATGCCTTTAATGTCAAAAAAGACAATGAGCATCGTTTTCACCTTGGATTTGCTCATTCTTCCCTTTTCCATCAGCGACCTTTTCCCAGCTCTCCAAAAAGACCTGGTGCCCCTTAAACATACCACTTGTTGCTAAAGCAACATTTGGGTAAGCCTGACTTTCACACATTATTTAAGCGCGTACCTCTGCTCTAACGAATGCTGCACTTTCGGCTAGCACCGCTCACAGAAATACGCCGCGCTCGACATGACCCTTCGTTACTTGCTGCAATTGTTAAAGGGTGATCCATATCTTGGTTCCATACGTTTTAAAGAAAATATACCGAAACTTCAAATTTATTGGGAAATGTTTTTTAATACTCGAAATGACGTCTTTTGGCTTTTATTTTTGAAGATTATCTCTTTTAAATAATGGCCGCGGCTACGTCTCAGATGGTTCGTCCATTGAGTACAATTTTCGATGTCTCGCACTTCGACTGGTAACTGCGAAAGACATCCGGAATGTTTTGCTGGAGGGCCTGAATCGAAGCGGGATTATCCGTTTAGACCTTAGACTTTACATATCTAAAGATGTGATATCACATGATCATTTTCCTCCAAAACGTCGGATCTTCTTGGAACTTTTCAAGAGCACATAGAGCGAAGCGATGTCGTTTGTGTAGGTCGAGCATCGCGCGAGTTTAACAAATCTTTTAAGCTTTTGGTTTGTGTGGAAAGTAAAACCATTACACGCCTGATAACGAAGTCAACTTTCAATGAGGTGTCACTTGTTGGTGGCACTTTCACTTTTCACAAGGAATGCTAGAAGCAAAGTAAAACCAAACATTTGCGGTTGCGTATATTGGCCAACGTCTCCTACGATGAGCAACTGCTGCTGCTTCCCCCTGTGCTTATAGAAGCTCTGAGCGTTCGTCTAATAAACATTGAGCGGAGATGACATAAAAGGTTCCAACGTTATTTACAAACAAGTTGCAGGTATTTTGTTGCTGTGTAGGTGGAAGCGCGTGTGTATGTACTATTAACTGTTGCGAATGGGGAGTAAGTAGTAATTCCATCAAGCATTTAATTAATATTAATACCGACTGCTACAAATTACAGGCACAAATGCTCGGAACTACATCGACACATACATACATACACGCGCGTATTATTTGTTACATACATATATAGAGTGGCACTTTAGTCCGTGGAGGTCACACATTTCAGAGGCATACACACACATTTACATAGCTGGGCAGTAGCCACACGCAAATACATACTACATAATGTAAGAAAAAACAAGAAAAAAAGTTAACTTCGGCTGCACCGAATCTAGTATACTCTTCACAAATGCATTTCTTTTAGTAACTATGTGTTCAGTTTGTAAGGCAGCTATATGTTATAGTGGTCCGAAAAAGCAGTTCCGACAAATGAGCAGCTTCTTGAAGGGAAAATGACGTTTGCAAAATTTCAAAACGATATCTTAACAAGTAAGGAAGGGCTAAGTTCGGGTGTCACCGAACATTTTGTACTCTCGCATGATAAAGTGATAATCGAGATATCATTATCCGTCATTTACATATTTCTCAAATACCGTATTTGTGTAAAGACTGAAGAAAACGACTCAAATACCATTACCATAATAAATTCATTCCACTACTCTCTAGTTATTTTAATTTCTATAACATCAACATTATCATTCCTATTGTCTTAAACAATATATTATTTCTTTTGGTATTCGCTTATAATACCAGAAACCAGTTAACGTTTCCTTTACTACTTCAAAAACACTAAAATAATTACCATACAATTACCATTACATAAGCACCTCAGGATGTAATAATATCCTTAAACTGTTTCCCTGCCAACCATGAGCGGGTGAAAAACCAGTTAATCAGTGGGTAAGAAAGTGAGTAATCCATAGCGTAATCATGTGTACTCTAACATAGGCCGAGCGACAATTTTACCCATTCACGTACGTATACATGTGATCATACATCTTTGTTGCGCTCATTCAGCAGTGTCATATAAAAAAGTATATCTGTCCTGCTCTAATATCCGCAATCGACGGCTGATGCAGGGTTGCATTTTCTCTTTTTAAATAGCTAATGCAGGGTTGCATTTTAAACAGCAGATGCAGGTTTACGTTTTTTAATTCCTACTTTTTAAATTTCAAAGAAAACTTTTTAATTTTTAAAATTTTTATTTTATTTTATTTTTATATATTTACATACAATTTATTATAATTTATATATAAATAAAAATATATTTAATTTAAAAAAAATTTTTATTTTATTTTATTTTTTATATATTTACATACAATTTATTATAATTTATATATAAATAAAAATATATTTAATTTAAAAAAATAATTATTATCTGAAAAAAGATTAATTAAAGAAAAGAATTATTACAACCTGAAAATAAAAGAGTGGAAAAATATTATAAAAGACAAATACCTGAAAATAAAAGAGTGGACAAATATTATAAAACACAAATACCTGAAAATAAAGTAAATGTTATTAAAACCTGAAAATAAATAATAATTACATTGAAGAAAGATTAATTGTATAAAATGATAATAATATCTGAAAAAAAAGATTAATATTATCTGAAAGAATAAAATATATTAAATACAAATAGAATTTACTCTGAAAGCAAAGATTAGTTAAATAAAAATAATAATAACATCTAAAAGAAAAGATAAATATTATTTGATCATTTAAAATATAAAACAAACATTTGTTTTCACATATTATATTGGATTGTGTAGGTCGCCTTAAACGCATAAAATACATATGTACATATATATGTATTTATTTTTATTATATTGCGCAGTCCAATTTCAAAGTACATACACTTTTTTCACATACTTACTTAACAATTGATATTTGCCGCTTCTGATGATAGTATAGCTGCAGCTGCTACTTCCAATTCAGTTCTGATTTCCAATGCTATAAAAATAAATAAAGTAATTATTTTCAAAATATTGTTAAAAAATCGCACAAAATTCATTTACTTACCTTCTTGTTGTACGAGCCTCCTTTACGATGGTGCGATCACGAACGACATGCGGCTTTCAATCGTTTTTTTATTACCCTTTTTGGGATTTTCTATTGTCACTATTGACAATAATGTTTTCTCCTTCGCACTCATTCAAATAAATCAAGAGATGAAAGAAACTTTTTTTCATCGCATTTAGGTAAACAAAAAATAACCCGAAAATGTGCGTTGGTGTTAGTGTATAGAGAAAAAATGTGTAGTTGTATTGGATCATTTGTCTCAAGCGGGTAGCCGTGGTTGGCAAGGTTATATTCTCATTATTCCTCCTCTTACCAAAATTCTTGAAACTACATTATTTTGACGTAAATGTAACGATTGTCTTTGCTTTTTGAATTCTACTTACATTGTGAAAAAAGTTACCGGATATTGTAAATAAAACGCTAAGTATTTAATTATTTATAAATATTTACTCTCTCGTCTTAATATAATAATAATTTTCATATTGTTATTTTAATTACAACTACCTCAGGATTTGCTTATATTAGTACCATTACATTTAAAGCCAACTAAATACATGGAAATTACAAAGTATATTCTTATTATTATTATTTGCATTTAATTAAAAATTAAAACAATACTTTTAAATTACTCACACCAAACTCGAAATCTCCACACATTAAATACTGGTGCCATTTAATTAAAATTACATTATAATGTACAAATTTATATGTGTATATCGTACAATAACTATCATACATATGTATAACACCGACCACTACGTGCAGGGTCCTCACAGCGCGGTCCAGTCCGGTCCACTAACTTGGACTCGTAAACTCAAAATGCTCTCTGCCAGCGCTGAGCGGCTGTCATTGGCTACAACGGCGAATGGAAACACGCACACATGCATGCAAGCAAATAGTGGCCCTGCCAACCACGGATACCCGCTTGAGACAAATATTCCAACACAACTACCCTGCCAATCATGAGCGGGTAAAAAACCAGATAATCAGTGGGTAATCCATAGAGTAATCATGGCATAGTGAGGTTGTGTTCGAAGTATGTGTATGTATATTAGATCGTGTTGATTTTGTTTTTTTTTAAATCGCCTGAAATCGGTTTGGAACCAGGAAAATATTAAGCTGAAGCTTAAAAAATCTGAATAATCCCTTATATGGGAGATATGTGATATAATTTTTCGATCTGACAAATTCCGATAAAGGATCAACAGAAACAGAAACAAAAATTTTAATATCCCTAAAAATCTGCACCTTAGAAATCGCCTACTTCAACTGGTTTTAGACCCATAGTTTCTTAGACAAGGTTGTTCAGAATGATCCGTGTAATGTTTTCCGCACACGTGATTTTACCCTTTTTTACTCTCTGCAAATCGACCCACTGTAATGTTTATGTGCGCCTTGGTATACTGGATATTGCAACATTAAGCTTTGCATGCCTTCGATGTTTCTATTATGTCTATATTCTCATAATTATGCGCTTTGTTTTCTTACTCATTTGGTGTCTTGCATGTGAGTGCTCTAGTTAATGCTTGTGTCTTTATGTGTGTTGGTACGAATATTTAGTTACTTTCTGTTTTGGGTCAATCTTCAATATTTGTGCAAATTACTGGTAATAATATCGAATAGAGAAGGGAAATGAGCAAAATATTTGTAGAAAAGAAGATAATGAGACAAATATTGAGTAGTCAAAAAAGTCTTTTCGTATTTCTAATCAAACTTCCACTAATTTTTTTTTATAATCTTCTTCTTCTTAATTGGCGTAGACACCGCTTACGCGATTATAGCCGAGTTAACAACAGCGCGCCAGTCGTTTCTTCTTTTCGCTACGTGGCGCCAATTGGATATTCCAAGAGAAGCCAGGTCCTTCTCCACTTGGTCCTTCCAACGGAGTGGTGGTCTTCCTCTTCCTCTGCTTCCCCCGGCGGGTATTGCGTCGAATACTTTCAGAGCTGGAGTGTTATCTCATCCGAGGCTGCTTTTTCTTTTT
Source organism: Bactrocera tryoni (assembly GCF_016617805.1). Taxonomy (NCBI): domain Eukaryota; kingdom Metazoa; phylum Arthropoda; class Insecta; order Diptera; family Tephritidae; genus Bactrocera; species Bactrocera tryoni. Next base: position 14,120 of record NW_024395941.1, on the reverse strand, counting down.
CATTGGTACTGATTTTTACGTGGCGGGTCCCAAACCCAGCGCACAACCCTATGTAGGGAATGTTTCGCCTTCTCACATTAGCTCGCCTTCGAACGGATGTTCTTAGGCTACCCAGAGGATACCTGGTCAAAGACCGGAAGTAGTGAGCTGCTTGGGCCATGTGTAAAAGAATCGTTTCTGGCCACTCCCAAGTGAATGGCGATCAGAGAACTTTCCTCACTTGCATGAACTTCTACACATGACTCCATCCTCCATCTTTTTTTTTATACATAATACATCAATAAACAAATATGTACCATTTTGGGCGGCCACTTTTGTCATTTTCCCGCTAAATATCAAGTAAATTGACTCGTGCAAAGCGTTGTACGATGACTGAAAGTGTAAACACAATGACTGCGACAGACTGCAAACTACATCTGTCAAATATTAAAATACACACGTTCTTAAGGGCAGTGTTATTTTGACAGCTGCACGACTACACGACTGCAGGCCGACAGTTGTCGTTCTCGCTAACTTCAATATCCTCCTATTTTTGCCAACGACAGTAGGACGACAGTAGAGTTGACAGTAGAATGGAAGATAGAAAGAGGAGGTAGAGTGGTGATGCCACTAATATGTAAAATGTAAAATTATTCACAGCTCTAACAAACTTGACGTTATTTTACAAATAAAAGCATAAAATAGCTATATTATAGCTCTATTATATCATTTGTAATAACAATTGATAATTTAAAGCAAAAATATTTACCAATTTACTTATTTTTTGCATAAAAAATTTCACTTTGAACAAAATATTAAAATTTCATTGAAGTGAAAGGAATTAGTACGGCCACAACGAAATTGTGTACATACAAAATGGACAACTGCGTTGTTTTGTGTACATGCCGGCCATTGTGTTGTTGTTGCTTCTCAAAATGTACATGTAGTAAGATGAAAAACGACGTTTTCAGTTCACTGTCGTGCTGCTGCAGTCTGTCGCAGACTTTGAGAAATCAAATAAGGTGCGGTGTTGTTTCTTGTTCCTTGGTGAGTAGAATTGTTTTAAAAATAGGTGTGGTGTCCTCATGCATGGTGTATTTCTTACATGGATTGCCGCTTTTATTTTGCGATCGGCAATCCCAGTGTTGCAATCTGAAGACTTAACACTCAGTCGTAAAGTTTGACATTTTTGATTTTATATATACTCAGTACGTTTTGACATACTAGCGATATTTATGTTCCTTACAGTTATTTAAAATTTCGGCCAAATAATGGAATTAAATCGCAAATAATTTTCACAACTTTGGACGCAGCAACAGCTCACCGATGATCTTAATTCAGCATTTGGCGATGGAGCTCTTCAAAGAGCCAGTGTCTTTAGGTGAAGACGAATTTCGTGAAAGTCGTTCAAAATAAATCCTTGTTCCGAAAACTGTTGATGCTGTGCGCAAACTGATATTTCAAAATCGTCAAATGACCAATCGTGAGATAGAGGCAACTAGAGGTATTGGTTGCACCGGCATACATTCAATATTCCATAAACATTTGATTGTTGAAAATTTTTTCATGTGGGATTCTTTCAACGTTTGTTGACCGCTCAAAAAATACACGTGTCGATTGGTCGAGAGAAATATTTAAAAAACGTACGATAACGATACTTCAAAACGCGTCTATGACAACATGATAGGTGATGATTTGTGGATATATACGTATGAGTACGAAAGTAAACAGCAGTCGACTCTATGGGTGTTTCAAGATGAGCCGAATCCCAAAAAAGTTGTTCTCACGCCAAGCACTTTCAAGCGAATATTTTCCTGTTATTGTGGAAAAAATGGACGCGTCGCAACCATACCACTAGAACAACGCAGAATATTAAATTCTTTTGTTTGCCAGTTATCTTTCCAGAAATTGACGCGTTCAAAATGCATGCTTTGGAGATACTTCAACTGGCAAAAGTCCTTCGATAATTGGTTCAAATGCATATCAAAACGTTTAGCTCTTATTGGAGAATATTTTGAAATGCAATAAAGCATTTTCCGACAATTAGTGTTTGTTTTTGTTCTCTAAGAAACACAAAAGGAATACTACCTTGATCTTGTGAGTGTTTTCAGGTGTGATTTGTGATATTAAGGTGAGCCAAACTTCCGCCGGTTTGAGTGGTTTACTACTATGTATGAGCAAAAAATAGTAAGACTCCGTTCATAATTTAAACTTACTTACTTTATTCTTCAAAATCTATGTCGTCCCCCTCAAAGTATTTTCCTTTTCCCTAAATACAATTGTGCCGATGTTTTTTCCAAACCAAAGAATAGTTCTTTAAGTCAATTTCCGGAATAGAATTAATGGGTTCTATTAACTAAATTTCCGGAATAGATTTAAAGGCATTACGACACTACATTGGTTGAAAACTTGTCGAAAAACTAACAAAGAATCAATGCAGCATGCAACGGTGCACTATCGTGATGCAAAAGCCAAGAGTTGTCGGCCCATAATCCGACCTCTTTTTACGAATAGTTTCGCGTAAATGACACATAACACTGAAAGAGTATTCTATAATAACAGTTTGGCCGATCGGAAGGCTTTTGAATTTCTCCACACTTCGATAATCGAAGAAAACTGTCAACTAAACCTTCGGCTCAAATATGTCACGAAATTCGACCGATGAATCATTTGTTTCCGAGTCGTAAGCATAGACCCAAGACTTGTCGCCAGTAATAGCATCCCTCATCACATCCTGGCAGTTGTTTCACAGACGTTAACGCGACGCTGATTTTCGAAATTTAGTGATTTTGTAAGCAATCGTACTTTCACTTTTCTTAAGACCAAATGATCTTGGTTTTCACTGATCGTTCCGAAATTCCAATGATGCCAGTAAGATTTCTGGCTGTTAATCTTCGATACTCAAGCACCAGTTCCTTTACTTTATGGACGTTTTGATCATGAGTTAATGGTGACGGCTGTCCTGGACATGGTTCGTCTTTCTCGACCCTCTTTGAATAATTTTTATCAATGAAAAACACTTGCTTGCGACAAAAAATTATCACAGAAGGCCATCTGCAACATTATGAACGTTTTAGTGCCAGAAATTTGAATAACGTATACTAGGCCCTAATGATTATTTTGATGGGACATTTGGCACAGATATCACTGACTGTCATACCAATCTGGAAAAAAAATATTTCAACAAATGCGTTTTTGCGCGAAATTTATATCATATCTTAAGCCCACAGTAGAAGTGCCCGAACCAACTTGTGAGATAACATATTACTGCCACACAATCTGATCGGTCAAAATCAAGTTTTTGTCTTTGTGAAGAGTATTATAAATTTTGTTTTATTTTATTTCGCTCAGTATTTTTTTTGTGACAGATAATTTGCTTTTCAGCCTTATATAATTGATGTGGTATTTAAATATGTTTACAACTTTTTCACAACTTAAGTGTTTCAATTTCACACTGTTGCATTTCGCTACTTTTCCCAAAAATTCCGCTCATTTCAATTAATCTGCTCTTACTTTAGTTACAGACAATATTCTCTGTCATTTGCATTTCACTTCCCTTCCACACTCGCTTTCTCCACTTTTATCTCGTGTTTATTTCAGCAGCAACTCTATAGCAATTTATTTCACAGTCAGTACATTATGTGCACACTACTTTTGCAAAGAAGTAATTTAGTTTAAAATAGTTTTTAATTTAAATTAAGCCGTTGAACACTTTACTGCCAAATTAGCAAACAAAAGTAATCTATTCTAATCACTTTCACGACTGATAAATAAAATGCGTATGGATCTAAAATGCACAATACTTTTAACGTTTATTTAAAACATAAATTTATATTTTATAAAGTTAGTTATACATATCCAAGAAATAGTTTACCGATGCTGGTGATCGAGATGCCGCGGAGCGAGGTTGAACTGAACGATCGCGTTAGAGGAGCCAGATGTTGACGCGGCGCAGTGTAGAAGCGAAAGTTGGTAGCGAATTGTCCTGTCGAATTGCTTAGAACGAATTATCTCTGCTTTCCCGCTGTCCATCCTTTCTGATGAGTGGGTGCATAGGTATGGTGAGTTGTGTTGGTGTCATCAGCTGTGGTGAAGTAAGTGTACGGTGCCATCGGATGTGGTGTATTATGCTAACTTGCTAGGCGCGCCAGTTTTTCCCAGGTAGAGTGGGGGATGCTTAACTCATTTAAACATCCTGGGCCCCCTAGGCGAATATTTTGCCTAGTATTGCGTATGTATGTATATGATGTTGCATGTATTTCGGCGTACTGCTGGTAGAGTTGCCGAGGGCGCAGAATACATGCTGTAAATCCTGAAAATGCCTTTGGTTTTAAACATGATATTTGTTATTTATTTATTTTTAGTTGCGTATGGTTCGGACCTATATTTTGCGGGTTTATCCGACTTATTGTTATAGTAAACATGTGTATGCATTGTTTGCGTTTATTTATTTCTTATTTCATCGGTATGGGGTACCGGTTGTTTGTTATTTACCTTTCTATGCTATCGGCTTATAAAGGATAGTAACCCCACGCATGGCTCAGATGTGGCCAGAATGGGGACTCCTTAGCTCTAGATTTAGGACTTTGAGATTCGAGGGATCTTCCGAGCGAATGGCCGTGAATGGAAAGTTCTTCGCAATTAATTTGATGCTTTGTATAGCTGATTCAACTAAATGTTGCGTCAGTAATCATAAGTGACGAAGGCCACCCTGGGGGGTCGAAAAATGACAGATATTTGAATTTTTATTATTGTCAGATTGAATTCTGACTTTGGTTTTTCTACCTTTATGTGGGGTATTAGAAAATTGTGGCTCTATTGGTTGTTGTACGACATACCGGCCATTATTTGATCGAGTAGTTGTGGCTTTAGAAAAGTCTTCACAATACCGATCTTCTTTAGTTTTGTTTAATATTTGGGAAGTTTCCTATCTCTTGAAATTTCCTTAATTGTGAATTAAGATATGGATTTTGTTGTTTCTCAACTTGAGTTGTCATGGTGATAATTGGCTTTTGCAAATTAGTCCACTTTGTGCTTTCGCTGTGCAGCGTTTTAGCTTTTGTGCCTTTGAGCAGCATGGTGTCTCTTGGCAATTTTTAAAATTTTGGATTTCGGGATTTGCTTTTGCTAAACCCATGGTTCCTTTTGTAAGCGCTTCTTTGGCGTAAGTTAGGATATATGCTGTAATGAAGCATTGAATGGTATCTTTTGTGACAATGGAAGCAATTGAATTTGCTTTTGCAATTTTTATATGTATGCAACATGTGACAGACAATTTGTGCAAAGTCTTTTTGACCTGACAAAATTATTTCGTTCGTTAACTGTTATGTTTTTAAACCTCTCGCAAGATGTAAGTTTATGCCCTCTTTTACATAGTTCGCATGACGTTTGTTTTCTTTGTTCTGTTGTGAACGTTTGTGTTTTGTAAAAGCTTTTGTTAAAATTTTTGTTGCTTCTAGCTTGGGGTCTATTTAAGCTTCCATTTTGGTCGTGTTTGTTCTTAGTTTTGTTTACTTTTTTTTCTAACCTTTCCGCAATTTCATATTGGATGGTGAGAAAATTTTTCATTTGTTGCCTCGTTGGGCACTTTTTTCGTGATGAGAGCGATTGCTCCCATAGAAGTAACGACTTTTCTGGTAATGCGACGGTGCAAATGTTTACCAGAATTGGGTCCCAGCTGTCTGTAGGGAATATTTAAAAAGTCGATAGAACCGACAAACAATTAGGAAACAGTGGATTCTAGTTTGATGAATTCTACACTTGTTTCTTTCTTAATTTTTGGCAAGTTCATTAGTGTCGTTACATGTTTATCGACCAGTATTCTTTCATTTCGTATCTTGCTTTAGAGCTTCCCAAGCCAAATTGAAATTATCGTCATTAAGAGCGAACTGTTTTACTATTATACCTGCTTGACCTTTAGTTTTGTATCTGAGGTGATACAATTTTTGCGCATGTGATAATTGAGGATGGTTTATGTACACGGCCGTGAACATGTCCCGGAAGGACGGCCATTCTTCATAACCTCCGTAAAAGGTTTCTGTATCACATGCGGGCACCTCGAGGTGGATGCCTGAACTTGCCTCTTGATATTGTTGCATTTGTGGCAGCTCTACTCTACTGTGGGGAGTAGGTGCAATTGCTTTTATTAGCTTTAATTGATCGGAGATCATAGCTTTCGTTTCTTCATATTGGTCTAAGCAGTTTTCGTATATTGCGGTAGCAGATAATTTAAAATTTTGTGGTAGATTTGAATCGCCAGAATCTGCAATGACGTCATGAGCCGTTTGGAAGCGAGTCCAAAAATTTTTAAGATTTTGGCCTTTTACTTCTAATAACGATTCAGAGTTTTCGTGAATCGGCCTGGAGGCAAATCTAGTGCAGTATCTTGTTAAACTGTCACTTTCTGATATAAATCTAGCAACCTGTTTTGAGCGTGTAGCTCCAGGTGTATTTTGATTTGTGTCGTCATTAATCATTTTTGTATTTTTTTTTTTATATAATATATGTCGTTATATAGGCACACCCTAATACTTGGCTTGTATGTACTTATGTTTTGTGCAAATGAGAGCTCGTTGAAGAGATCAATGCGCTATTTATATAAGTATGCACGAATTGTTTGTGCGTTTATGATTATGCTTTGTTCGTAATTGAAAGCTCGTTAGAGAGATCAATTCGCTTTTTGTGCACAATCCTGCTTGTTTTTGTTTGCCAAAGAACAAGAGGTATTGCCGAATAATTGCCAATGTGGACTTTGAATATTTGTGTATGTTTAAATATGCATATATGTATGTAGTACGTATGTTTGACGTACATATATTGCTCAAATTAATAATTTTTTAATTATTACGAGCTTTTGTATTGTTGTGTTCACAAACTTATGTCTGTATTTTTAGTGAAAATGATTTTTTGTAGTGGTTTTAATAAATGTATTTTTTAATATTCCGTGCTACTTTATCTTAAAAGATATCGATTTTTTATTTTGAAAATTTATTATAATTTAATAACTTGATATTTGGTACCCAGTGTAGGGTATGTTAGCACAGGCTGATTCTATCCCGTACATGTACATTAGGGTGGCCCTTATTTTCCAAAGTATTCCGATTCTCGATCGCACCCCCTAGAAATATGAGAATAGCCAAAAAACTAGTATATACAAAGTTTTAGGTCAATCAAAAAAGATTTAGAGGTTGCGCAAGGAGCTTGAAATCCTGAAAAATTACGAATTTTTACATTTTCTTAAATTTAGTCTACCCTACTTCATTTCGTTACAAAATGTGCGAAAGGTAATTTAACTCTCAATAATAAAAATATAATATTATTTCTTATGATCTAATTAAAGATGATTTATTATGTGAATCAAATTGTTTTATAATCAGTTACATAACCACTTTTATATTTATAACAATATCCTTAGCTTTTTGATAGGTTTCTGTATCCTTCCAATAAAGTGGATCTACCTGCAGAAATTGAGGTGAAATCCCAAACCGTCCAAAAAAATCAATTGTATTTGCTGTTACAAAATCATGTAGTTCTTTTCTTATAAATTCGTTGATTTCACTGGATCTTACGTGTACCCTCTTTACATTTTCCGTTTCCTTGTCGCAGTTGTCGCAGTTGTCGATGTTTTTAATTTTTTTTTAAAATATTTTGTTTCATGGCATAAGAAACGTCATCGTCGAATAATGTCAATGCAATACATTCTTCAGACAGGTACCAGAGGTGTTTACAAAATTTTTGTATTGCAATTTCAGAGATTATTTTATTAACATTTCTATACTCGTGAATTTCTTTAATAAAAGATAAGTCTTGAAGAGGTAAGCTTTAGATGGATTGGTGCAGTTAAACCAAAGCTTAACGTAGAATCTTATAATAAATGCGCATATGCTTGCTAATAACGAATTCCTCTTCATATTCCGTTAGTTTGAACTGTTCACGAAATAAATAGATCTTTAAGCAATATAATGCCTTAGCCATCCACCGCGCATGATGAGTTGGACCTGGTACACGAAATTTTACGCCGTTATTTGCTCCTAGACATATAGACGTCAATTCAATAATTCCCTATAGTCATCTCTAACTATTTTCTTTTTCATCTCTTCCTTACAAAAAAATTTAAAATAGTGTCTACGTTATCATTCAAACGTAAATTTATGTTTTGTAACAAGTCTTTAAAATTGTTTTTATCAATATTTTCCCAATTCTCTTGAAACCGGCGAAACAATTGGACGTCTTAACTTGTATTTACGGGAAAATAACACTCGAAAACCCCTCTCAACAAAATTTCATATATATGATGCCGACAAGGTAGATACAAAAGCTTTCGCTCAAGTTTTTTTTCTAACAACGTTGCAGCTCCTTTTATTACGCCCGTGTTAGTCGATGTCGTATCAAAACAACAGGCCACAATATGATCCTTCAAGTCCCATTCAAATATCAGTTCGTACAGCGTATCAGCTATTTCTGAGCCCGTTGCAGCATATAGTTTTGGAGCCCCTATTAAGTGTTCGTCATTCCTGTCAGTAACAACAACTGGAAGTCGTTCCACCTTTTCTCGACCTGTTATTTCCGGAAGGAGTTTTCCATCCCAATGCAAAGTGCCACAGTGTATCTATTTACAAAAATTTACCATTCAAAATTTGTTCATTCAAGTGCTATATAGATGTAATGTATATTTTTTTAATTAAAAAATTTCAAGGGATATACATATGTAAGAAAATTTGTTTGAGAGTTTTATTAGCCGAATACCCCGATTCAATGATCTAATCCGTACACGACTTACCTTGAGGTTTTCTTTGTTGTTTTCTGATTTTTTTAACCGATTTAAATGCCTTTGGCGCTGCAATGACGTACGGTTTATTATGAGTTCATTTGTATTATGTCCTAGTGCTTCAGCAACGGCAGTGACAATATGCATTGCTGAACGATCACTAATTTTGCATTTATCTAGGGCAGATACGACTCTTTCAGTGAAGACGTACTTCGTTCCTCGATTTTTGATGGAAGTGGAGCATGATGGATGAGAATCTTCTTCCATCTCACTTTCCAAACTTGTATGCACATCATCACTGTCTGAAGACAATTCTCCTGCTACAAGTACATAAATGTCACCCCATTCAAATTACAGTTTCATTCAAATACATACCTGTGTTAATTGCCTCAATTTCGTTTTCCATATTGTCTACCACTCGTATCTATCTTCTCATTTGTTCTTCTAAAATCGCTGCCTTTCTTTTCTCTTTTTGGGCAGTTTTGGTATCAACAACACCAAAACATCCTGGTCGCCCCTTTTTTCGTTGATTTATCAAAAACTTTTTGTCGGTGTCAATTTTAATTAGTTGTAATGCATTAGCATGAGCAATATCAAATAAATCATCTAACATTTCACTAAATTGCTTTACTTTTTGTTTTTGCTTTTTCACTAGACCGATTTTTACTTTTTTCCAATAGCTTGCCATTCTCTATGCATATTTTTCCAACTTGTCAATGCAGTGTTTTTCATCTCTAATTGGTATTCTTGCTTTTTCCCAAAAATACGGACACTTCTTTTTATAGTCAATCTAGCACTCTTACGAATTGATAATTTCACTATGTTATGATTATGAAAAAAACTGATAACACTTTGTTTATTTGATGGTAGTTTTGCACCAAGAATTTGAGAGCTTGATCGTTCCAATTAAGTAAATTTTCGACCGAAAATTATATTCACTCATTTTTATAATATTTTGTAAATTAAATTGTTAATACGCCACGATTTCTCTGTACTCACTTTTAAGTATGACTACGTTAGCACACTAGCTTTTAGCAATACAGAATATAAATTTTATGACATTAGAACCGTTATAACGGTATGCATCACGAGCATGCGACGCTTGAGAATGCACGTGCAACACATTTAATTTACTTTCATATTTGTATTTCTGTAACTTTATCATCAATCAAATCGATTTTTAAGAATGTGGTAATTTTAGAAAGGTAATAAAATGCAGATCTTATTACGGTATGGAAAACCAGCAAGGGATAGTGTGGCTTTGAAATATGGAAGTCTGAGACATAAAAATGGCAAAAATTCTTAATTTTTCAGGATTTCAAGCTCCTTGCGCAACCTCTAAACCTTTTTTGATTCACCCAAAACTTTGTATATACTAATTTTTGGGCTATTCGCATATTTCTAGGGGGTGCGATCGAGAATCCAGAAACTTTTTTTTTCCTCCATACAACTAAGGGCCACCTTAATGTACATATGTATGTATGTTCGCACTGGGAAGAGAGCGCGAAAGCGAATTGGGTAAAGTCCCTGTTGACTCCCGTATACACTTTGTTAATATATTTATTTTGTTTCTGTTATTAAATGTATTTGGCAGATTGAGTTCCGTATGTTTGTGTATACTTGTACTTATATTTTATTTTTTCGCAAAGGTGAGAGGTCGAGAGAACGGAATGGAAAAACGGTATTTTCCTTTCTTAAATAGGGCATATGTAAATATGTATGAATGTATTTTTAATGTAAAATGTTAGGAAATGTATTTATTATGTATATATGTATTTACTTTATATATTGTGTCAATAAGCATATATGTATGTATGTTTGCATTTAGTTTTGTTTGTTGTTATTGCTAGTTGTGTTTTTAAATTTTCTTTTGCTTATGTTTATCCTGCTTACTGTTTTTATTTTTCAACAGAATAGGTATTGCTAAGCATAATTAGGTAAACGGTTATAAGCTAGCTATAGTTATAATAGACCGCAATATTTTCGTTAGCGTTATTTTCGAATTGCGTTATTGAATTGCGTTATAGAATTGTACAAGTATACATATGTACATAAACCAGAAATTTTTACATACATATGTATATGCATGGTAAAATTATACTAAATGAACTGAATACGCTCACTTTGGTTTGTAGGGTATGTTCCTGTGTACAGCATGCCTGCTCGTGTTTTTCCAATTCTTCCTTCTTCCAGCTGCTTGGTTTCTTGTGCGTGTTGTTTTTTGTGCCTATATCTGTCTGCGTTTATTCGGGCCTCTGCTGTCAACTCCTTCTCTCTGCTTGCAGTTAGTTGTCTTTGGTTTTAGCGTTTTTTGTTTATTTTATGTTGTTTTAGATTCGCGCCCGTTTAATTTGTTGGTATATAATTTTATGTATGTTGTACTGCTGGGTTTCGCGCCCAGTGTTTTAGTTTATTTCGACTGATTTTATACAATTTTCGTTTTGGTACTTTTAATATATGTATGTATGTTAATGTTATTTTTTTTATTTAATTAGGAATTTTGTCCAAATTTTGCGCAAATATGAATTTTTTTATAGTTGTATGTATGTATGTGTATATATTTCACTGCCACTGTTTTCTCTGTTGTTTTTTTTTTTTTTGTTGATTTTCGTTCCGTTGGGTCACTGCACTTTGTGTTTTGTTTCACTGCACAGTTTTGTTTTTGTTTTATTGTTTCGCGCTTGTATGTCTGTATGTTTTTTGTTGTACTTCTTGACTGTTTTGTATATTTTGATTTTTCATGTAATTTGTTTTATTTTTGTCACTTCACATTCTCTGTTACCACCGCACAATTATTATTATTTTTTCTATGTTCCCACACACATATGTGTTTAGTTGAAAAATTAGTTGATTTTATTTTTTGTTTGTTTTTAATCCATAGTGCCTGTCACTATGGCTCGAAGGACCATGAACAATTTACTGCCAAATTAGCAAACAAAAGTAATCTATTCTAATCACTTTCACGACTGATAAATAAAATGAGTATGGATCTAAAATGCACAATACTTTTAACGTTTATTTAAAACATAAATTTATATTTTATAAAGTTAGTTATACATATCGAGGATAAGCGGTGAGATTTCAAATCCAAGAAATAGTTTACCGATGCTGGTGATCGAGATGCCGCGGAGCGAGGTTGAACTGAACGATCGCGTTAGAGGAGCCAGATGTTGACGCGGCGCAGTGTAGAAGCGAAAGTTGGTAGCGAATTGTCCTGTCGAATTGCTTAGAACGAATTATCTCTGCTTTCCCGCTGTCCATCCTTTCTGATGAGTGGGTGCATAGGTATGGTGAGTTGTGTTGGTGTCATCAGCTGTGGTGAAGTAAGTGTACGGTGCCATCGGATGTGGTGTATTATGCTAACTTGCTAGGGTGCGCCAGTTTTTCCCAGGTAGAGGGGGGGGATGCTTAACTCATTTAAGCAGCCGTTTAGCGCGACACTCAGCCAACGTTATTATAATATTCTTCCCTCGTCATGGTTTGTTTCAATGAGTTAAGCATCCACCCCCTCTATCCGGTAAAACTGGCGCATCTTAATACAACAGCGCAATTCACCACAGCTGATGAAACTACAACACAACTCACCACAACTGTACCCCTACCCACTAAACAAAAAGGATGGACAACGGGATAGGAGACCCAATTCGTTCTAAACCATTCGACAGGTCAATTCGCTACCAACGTCCGAATCTATACTGCTCGTCGTCAAGACTTTTGGATCTGATCGACATCGTTCCGCCCGCGCCGACATACAGAATTGCAAAACATTAGACAGTGCTTCGTTACCAATACAAATTTGTAATATAGATATATGTATGTATATTAATACGAAAATTATAAATACATTCTGCTTTTTATAAATACACTGATTTTTCTTTGTAAACACTTGCGCGAATGTGAGTATAAGTGGAATCATTTAAATTGAGTGATTGGTACTTCCCAATAAATTAATAAGTTATTACATAATTATTCATGGTCCTTCGAGCCGGATAATGACAGGCACTATGGATTTTTTTAAACTGAAAAATAAAAGAAATTCCAGTGCGGTGAGTTTAAGAGCAGTGGCGAACCATCAAACAAAAAACCCAAACTAAAAAAAAAAACAGTGTGCAGTGAAAAAATCAGTGCAGCGACTCAACCCGAACAAACATAAAACAACAACAACATATCAAACAGAATAAACAAAAAAACATCCATAAGTGCATTTGAAAAACTTATTTTAGCAAACAGTTTACGAAAATGAAACAGAAACAAACAAACCTTAAAATAAAAAAGTATAGTGGAGAAAACAAAAACAATGTGGTGACTCGTCAAAAATATATGCATACATATATGCAAAGCTGCGAAAACAAACAAACGAAAGTGCAGAACAGTGCAGGGTTTTTATGTAAATATACATATAAAGATTCACGATAGACAAAAGAGACAAAGAGTGACAAAAACAAAAACAAATTACACGGAAAAGCAAAATAAACAAAACAATTTCAACAAACAAAAACGCGCGAAACCTAAGCACAAACATAAATCGGGCGCGAAACTCCAAAATAAAAATATGTATATAAATACAACAAACATTCGGGCGCGAACTTAAGACATAAACTTACATACAAACAACAATACGCACAAGAAGTCAGGCAGCTGGAAGACCATGGAAGAAGACAAAAGGAATTGGCAAGAAAAGGGGCATATGCATACATACATACGTTAACCCCAAATCAGAGTGAGCGTATTAATTTCATTTCATATTTAATATATGCACAAATATACATACATATGTATAGTACGGTTTTCCTAGTTAAAACTTAGCGAAAATCGGTACCCAAACTGGTTTAATTTACGGCTCACTATACTGTAAAATTCAAATTACCGCATTTTAATCTAGTACATGTGTATATAATCTACATAGATCATTACATGTACACATCCATGTATATATCCTTAATATATATACATATATACTTACTTTGGTCCAAATCCAAAAACCCAAAAATTCAAATATCTATGACAAATTTCCGGCAGTACCCCTTGTGCTTAATAAAGTAATAAGCAGGCCTGCATACAAAAATTGAGAAGGACATATTTGAAAATATAAGCTAAAAAATAAAAACAGAAACAAAAATACATACATATAAGCATATTTATTTAATACATATACCATATGTTATTATACCTACATATTGCGAAATATATTTACAAAGTGCATATTTACATATAAACGAGTGCACCTTTTTTTCAATTCCTTTTTCGCGTTCTCTCCCCAGGGCGAAGATAAAACAAGCAGGATTGTGCACAAAAAGCGAACTGATCTCTCTAACGAGCTCTCAATTGCTTACGAACAAAGCATAATCATTAGCATAAACAATTCGTACATACT
>NW_024395940.1:0-16663 GCF_016617805.1 Bactrocera tryoni | reverse complement strand
AAAACTCAAACGTATGTAGACGATATTCTGTCTGGAAGTCACACTCTTCCACAAGCATACGAGGCCTTATCACAGGTAATAAAAGCCCTCAATTCCGCAGGGTTTCCATTAAAAAAGATTATGGCAATTCATACCCCGATTCCAAACCGCAGCTCGTGGCGCACCCCAGCAGAGCGGAACCTCATCGCGGCGTCGACAGCCTGGGCCACCACCTCGTCGGTCTACGGGGCTGAGCAGCGTTGTGGCAACAGCTGCAGCGCCTTTTAGGCTAAACAGTCATTTAGGGGGGCCGGGGTGGCTAAATGAGCACCTGACACACACCATACTCAACACGACTACACCATCTACATCATCCACACATCATTTCATCACACTCTCATCTCATCATCTACACCACACCTTTCACGAGGACACCTAACACACGAGGACACCTAACACAAGCAACAAAAGGGACTGGCGGACGGCGCCAGCCTCTTTTTTTTATTACGATCCGCGCGCATATACGCATCTACCGGAATTTCTTATCCCGCATTTTTTAATTCGTTTCGCCATCAAGGTCATCGCTAAAACCACTGGTAAGTGCCGCGAGTTTAAAAAAAAAAAAACCTCTGTTTTTTCTAGTTTTCTTTCAAAAAGTTCCCGCACCAACGCAATTGAATTTTATCAATCTAAAAATTTGCACTATTTTGTGGATATCTCAGAAACCATGCATGATATTGATATAAAATTTTGATACAATATAAAACACTATAAAATGTACGTTTCGGCATCATCAAAAAAAAGTATTTTTTGATTATTTTGCAACAAATATTATTTATTATTATTTATATATAAGAAAAATATAGTTTTTGTTAATTCATTTTTTTTTTTATTACACATATATTTCATTTAGAGTTAGAAGCAATAAACTTAAGATTTAAACTGCGCTTAGATTTACATTTCGGATAAATGTCTTGTATCAATTTGATGGCTCGTTCTGAGCATATATTCGAGCGCTGTTGGTTTGCAATAAATGAGTCTTCCTTCACCCAGTGTTTTAAAAAACATTTGTGCACTGCTTTAAAAGGCTTTACCGATGTTTCTAATTTTGTGAAGTTATTTACATAAAACGGTGGTCAGAAAACCATACGTCATACCAAGCGCCGCATATCAATTGACAAATAGGCAACAGTTTTGTTCGGTGTTTGGCAATGAGTATGAATGTCAAAATGCAAAGTATAGCCCTTGAGTTCCAACGGGCGTTGCTTAGCGATGGTAGAGTCTTAAATTTTATATAAGGAAAGATTTTATTTTTACTGCATGTCATCGCGCCATTTGATGCATCTTACTTTCAATTTTTCTTTGCCTTGAGCGAAACTTTGTTTCGAAATGATCGAAATTATTGATCATTTATGAAAATATATCGTACGGAATATTTGGTGATATTGATTTTCCATCCAGTGTCTCATCCATTACATGTCTTAAAATCAGATCTAAAATATGATGTTGACAGCACACACAGTTGAAAATTATCGAGAACTTCCTTGATTCCTTCAAATATGGTTAAACTTCTTCCATTATCAAGATCCAGGACCGCCAATCTTACTTCTCTGAACTCATTTTTTAGCACCACGGCCTGTATTTCTCTTTTACCGAATTTCTTCCCATCAAAATGAAGACACCAAATATTATTCTTGAGTGAAGTCTTATAATCTTCTTCCAAACGTTCTGCTGCTTTTTTGCTGCTTTTAAAATTCCTGGTTGTGTTGGTGTTGTTATATTAAGTCCTGATTTCGCCAATTCTTCGCATATTTTAGCAGCATTTTTGGTGGTCACATTGGCACTTGTTACTATTTTCACTGCTGCCTTTGTTGAACAATTCGCTTGTTTAAGCCTTGAAGGTACTTCAAATTTTTCATAATTCGGGACGCAAGAAGATATTGATGAGTTTAATATACTATTATTTTTGACGGAGGTATTTTCTTTCATTTTAAAAGCTATGGATGGGTAAAGCTTTACATCCTTAGTAGTTGTGTACCCAACTTCTCCGTTGGAGTTCATACAGCTCTTTATCTTCAGTACCAAGCCACATACCGTTTTTATTCGTTACATCAAATAATTTGTTGAATGAGATTACCATGTTTGTTCCACTGCGTTTTTTTAACGATTTCTGGTATGTTTCTATGAGTTTTTGTATTTTACGTTCAAGGGATACTTTTGCTATGATTGGAAAATTAAGTTTTGACCACAAATCAATCAGTTCTTTTCTAATAATCTTGCGCCTCTTCACTTTGCTTTTTTCAATTTTTGCCAATGCTTTGTATCTTCCAATTATAGCGGCCTGCTTCGGAATTTTGCACAATTCGGTTAAACATTTTTTAATGTTTACTATTTCACGTCTTTGCGTTGTACTTTTTTTAAAAGCAACTAAATTATTTGTCCACACTTTTGAATTTTTAAGAACATCTTTTTCACTCTTTTTAAAAGACATTATGATTTTGATGTTAAATAGTTATTTGTCCACATTCAATAGCTTTCGCGATGCTGGCTAAAACAAGATTGGCAAAGAGTAGCAATATAAAGACAATGAATACAAAACGAATTGAATTAATTGTAAAATGTTACAGTTAATCGACGCTTATCGCATACTCACGTTACGTGAGGAAGAGAAGCAACGACAATGAATACAAAAGCAATTGAATTACTGGATTAGTCGACGCATATCGTAAAGTTTTGTTGTGTGGTTTTGCGTTCTTTTACGTATTTGAAAATATTCGGTGATGCTTTTTTTTCTATTTATGGGTGTATTATTTTTTTCACAAAATGTAGAAATATTTCTTCTATTAGTGCGTTTTCTCATCGGAATATTGCTCCCAATAAAGAATCAAACCTACTCAAAAAAAAACGTTTTTTGTGTTAATGATGCCGAAACGTAGATTTTGTAGTGTTTTATATCGTATCAAGATTTTATATCAATATCATGCATGGTTTCTGAGATATCCACAAAATAGTGCAAATTTTTTTTTTATCAAAATAAAAAAAATTCAATTACGTTGGTGCGGGAACTTTTTGAAAGAAAACAAAAAAGTAAAAACGCAGTTAATATATTTTCACCATTGCTCATCATGTATGGCCAGTGGCGAACGCAGGAAAAAAATTTGGGGGGGGTTTTAGGTAAAAAGACAATGTTTCATTATTTTATTCACAAATTGAAGTCTAATCTTCTTTTATTTTGGGCCATAACATTTAAAATCTCTTCCTCCGTCACGTCTATATCTCTATGGATATTCAAGAGAGCCATTCCGTTCAGGTGTGCTTCTCCAGTTTTATTTCTTAAATGTGTTTTAAGCCTGCGAAGTGAGGAAAACGGATCTCTTTGGATCTCTTTGTTTGATTTAACCAGTTCCTGAAAATATATTCAAATTTTTAGTAAGAAAATATAATCTGAAGAAAAGATTTTTAACCTTTTCCACATTCTAAATTCAGCAAATGAAAAACAAATAATAAGTAAAGTTGTGTATCTAATTCAGACCAGTTTTTTCTGGTTGTTTTTATTAAAAATATAGACATTTTAGTTAAGACACTCAAGTATTTTTTTGCAAATAGCATAATTTTTTTTAATTTAAATTTAATTCACAACAGTTTGCTCATGCAACGAAAACTGAAAGTCATAATAAATGAGTTTTTATTTTTCCTGTATTATGATTAACAATAAACTCTAAAAAAAATAATGGAAACCTTATTGGTGACTTTTTAGTTCAGAACTAATTTTCAAAAGAAGTCCATTTTCGACTCACAATTCCCCTTAAATCTAAAAAAATCCAGTTCAGCAGCCACAGAGTTATAAGGCAAGCTCATTACTTTGAAGCAAATTAAAAAAAAGTCTCTGTCCAGTTTATATTTTTCTGAGTTTTTTAATTAGCCTACATTCCCACAACTTTTTAATACTATCCAGATACAATAGGTTTGTTTGTAGTTTAACATTTTCATATTTTCAAAAAATTAAATTCTATCACCAGAAAAGTATAAAAATGGGCCGTTTGTGAACAAAAAAGTATCAAATCACAAAATTTAGAAAAAAAAAGTATCAAAAAAGATACAATTGTATCAAAACGGCAACGCTGTTAGTGACTAATGTATTCATTTATTTTACATATTCATACATCGTCGGCAGAAAGATTGCTTTGAAAACAACAAATTACAATTTTTGAAATGACTATGTAGAATTAAATTCTATTATTTAAAAATTCAATTACTTTGGGGGGGGTTTTAACACCCCAACCCCCCCCCCCCCCTGCGTTCGCCCCTGTGTATGGCCATGTAAACTTTTATTTTTGAAAAAATTGTTAAAAGTTATACCCCTAATGAATATATCAAATACAAGAAATAATTAAAAAATAGGCTTTATTTTCACATTAACTACGAATATTGCTTTGAAAATTAATTCAAATGTATTCAATTGCACCTGTATTCATAAATATGCACAAAAAGAATTCATATGAATACACGTCGACAAACGTTTGCAATATATAATTCTGAGCATAATTTTTACTCAATGCTCAGCTTTGTTCAAACGCAACTGTTAAGATTTCACCTGCCGAGCTGGCAGGGCTGAAACTCCCTCATCTCGACCGACTTATAGCAGGAACAGCCAAAAACGATACTCCCTTCCTTCCTTTGCCTTCTTTAGCGAGCAAAATGTGTCAAAAGTTGAGCCCGTGGTAAAAACGCAGAAATCAGCCATCTTTGTTTGTTTTCATTTGAACAATGTTGCCATTGCTCAATACGCACTTATAGGTTTGTACACATCTAAGTTTTCAATTAAAATTTTTTATAATATAAAATATCAAACCTGAAAATAAACTATTAAAAATAGTTTATATATTTATAAATAATAGCATTCGACTCTGATTTTGAGTTAGTTTAAGAAAATTTCAAACATATTGAAGACAACTTTTATAATACTACAGTATATCGAGATTGGCAACCATGCGTTGTGAGAGAGGAATCTGCTGACACGATTCTACGGCAAATATCTAAATGCCGTGGAATTATACGGCATCCTACGGCAAAGAGGGAAGGGAGTATCGTTTCTCGCTGTTCACTTACGCGCCCATAAGATAGGTCATATCAGCTGACACGTGCCATGGGTCTACGCTTTTGGCTGTTTCGGCAATTAGCCAAAAATATTTTTACGTTCTCCGCGCCGTGAACCTTCTCTATTATTAATAAAGGTCATTGCAGTTCTGCGTCACTTATTCCTTACCTCGGGTGGGGGTCAATAAGTGATAGCTAACGGCTCCTTTATTTGAAATTTTTCCTTTTAAGTTTTCTTTTACCCCTTACCACTGGTGGGGGGAAGTAAAATATGTAAATAAAAGGAATCTTTCCAGTTGAGATTGTCTTTCAAATCTGATTTTTATTTAGTATTTTTCTTGCTTATATACAAATTTTAAAACTACCGTATATAATTAAATATATGTATGTGTATACAATTTAATACCTGTGTGTGTGTGTGTGCTGTAATATAATTTATGTTGTATGGCTTGGGCTGTTTTCAAGTGCACAAGTGCATTTGTAATCAATTGCCCAAACCTAAGTAAATATGTTTATCTTACATATCTTGAGTGCATGCGTATTGCATTTAAATGCATACGTGCCTCATGTATGTATACGTGTTGCATATATATGCATGTATATTTATGTTTTTATTTATGTATGCATTGTATTGCCTCGGCATTGGCGAATATAAGCCTGTTCAATATATTTGAACATATTGCCGAGGGAAAAAGTAATTGTTCAATTTTAGTGGACTGTATGTGTTTTTAAAATAGTGAGAATTACACTGTTTCATAGCTTATCTAATATGTTGAATATTCTTAAGTATAATAACAATGCGTACTGAATGTCCATGTTCATTTTTGAACATTCTCCCGGGCGACAAAAGTGACTTCCAACCGCAGATTGTAATCAGCGTTTCGTTTGTTAACGCAAGCTGCCATGGTATTAGTAACTCCCAAATGGTGGTTACTACATACGCTTTTCCAACTGGATCTATTTCGGCTATTTCAATAGTTTTATTTACGTCTTTTTTATTATGGTCCTTCTCCTTTTCTTTATCGCGTTGCTTATCCTTCTCAAATTCAGGTTTCTTTAATGCATCGTCCTTTTTTGAATCAATAGTTTTATGTTTGTCGTCTCTCGTCTTAGAAGTTGTGTCTTGTATCTTCTTGTCTTTATCTTTTTTTGTTGTATCCACACGTGTTTTGGCGACACTTGTTGAGCTGCCGATTTCGTTTTTAGTGCGCTCTACTGATATTATCCGTCCATGGAGTTCGGTATGCTGCAAATGCTTAATGCAACAACTGGTATCCGACGATGATGACATTGTTACGTAGCCATAACAACGTGTACCCGAAGTTCGGGTGTTGGTGACCACCTTGGCTCCGATAACTTTGCCATATTTAGAAAATATAGTTTTCAGATCACTGGCTCTCGTTAATGAAGATGACCCCGATACCCAAAGATTACGTGAAGGTGTTGTCTGCTTTCCTGTGGAGGACAATTTTGTAGATGTATTCACTTTGTCATCCTTCTGCGAAGTCTTGTTTGAAGATGATTTTTGTTCACTAATGTCTTTATTCTTTTTGTCGACGGACTTCTCACCTTTTCTCTTTCATTTATCGTCATTAGGCTTGGATCCACCCTTGGATGTTCTTGTGTTCTTCAAATCTGCAACCGTTTTTGTATTTTTTTTTTATCTGTTGATCTGCTGCTTTAAACTTAAAGAGGTCACGTTTTGGTTCCCATTGCAACCCCAATGTCTTCACTGAATTCATTTCTTCGATTTGAACAATTTCATTATCTTCCTTCTGTGCTTTTGCATCATCTTCCAGAATGTGGTCGATTTCTTTAGCTTCGTCCTCATCTTCAATCGATTTATCCTGGACTGCACTTTCCCACATTTCTTGAAAATGTGAGCCTGCCGGAAGAGATAAGTGCCAAGGTACCAATTCAGTTGGTTTTTCCTCAGTTATTGAAGCTTCATGTAATTCTGCAAAGAATTCTTCTTCAAATTTATTTTCCTTTTTATCTTCCTCTATTATTTCTGTTGTTTTTTTCTCAACAGAAGATAGAGGGAGTGATTGTACTGTTATTAGTTTTTCGTCTTCAATATTTTGCATTGCATTAGTTAGTTTCGTCGCAGTTGTAGATAACTTGGGTATGATTAACAGAATTGGCTGATTGTCATACTTTTTCTTAAGTAGACTCCATGCAGCTTCATAATTTTTCGACGAAATTTGAAAATGCTGTATTACTCGTGCAGCTTCGCCTTTTAAGCAGAAACGAAGACGCAGCATTTTTTCTGTGTTCGGCATCTGCTCGTTGTCATGTACCATAACTTGAAACACGTTGTAAAAATTGGCCCATTCCTTAATATCGCCATAAAATGTTAGAATTTTTATTATTTTTTTATTCTTCAAAGTTTGGTCGATAAGAAATTTTAGGCTCTTCTTTTTGTAACCATTTTTTTAAACGAGGGAGCTCGCTATAATATTCTGCTACTATTTCGTCGTAAGCTTCCTCAATTTCCAAATTAAAATGTTTTGAAAGATCTCTGCTGTACATGTTTTTTATGTTATTAAACAGCGTTTCCAAATATGCAATTTGATCAGACAACCACTTCGAAACTCAATTCAGTCATTTGCTTCCGACGGTTCTCAATTTTACTACTAAAAATAGCAAATTTCCTGTCTGGCGTAGTTTGATGTTGTTCTTGTGTGCCAGATTGAGGTTTCTGTTTTCTTTCTGACAATGGAAATTCAACTCCATCTTTAAAAGCTTGTTTGAATTGTTGAATCATTTCTTCAATTTGCTCTGTTGTGTTGTCATAAGAATTTGACTTAAAATAGTCCTCTTCACCTATACCACCGCCATTAGTTTTTCGTGGTTAGCATCAAAATCTTTTTGTATTTTAATAACATATTTATTTAATTCTTCAACTTTAGATTTTCTTATCGATTTGCCCGCTATATTATTATATGTTTGCAGGACTTTTTCCGCTATGTCAAGTTGGTTCTCAAGGATCTTTCCTCTGTTGATTCCCATGTTGACAGTATATTTGTTTTTTTTTTTTAATATTGCGCTTTTATTCTTCAAAGGGATCGTTGGAGGTTTATTGATTGGTCGCCTAGTTGACCTTGCTGTGACTCGACTCACAGCAGTTGAGTATCCCTTTGAATCGCAATTAAAGGATTTTTGCGTATAGTCTTTTGCTATTACGGCTTACGTATCCTGTTCCTTATTCTCAGTATAAGGCTTTATATTACACAATTGTTGAGTTTATTGTCGCTTGAGCTCAAAATATTGAGGCTCGAATGGACCAAAATATTTATAAAGGTTAATTGCAGTTCTGCGTCACTTATTCCTTACCTCGGGGGGGTCAATAAGTGATAGCTAACGGCTCCTTTATTTTAAACTTTTCCTTTTAAGTTTTCTTATACGCCTTACCACTGATGGGGGGAAGTTAAATATGTAAATAAAAGGAATCTTTTCAGTTGAGATTGTCTTTCAAATATGATTTTTATTTAGTATTTTTCTTGCTTATATACAAATTTTAAAACTACCTTATATAATTAAATATATGTATGTGTATGTATGTTACAGCACACCACATGGGGTTGTTTCCAGTATACAATTTAATACATGTGTGTGTGTGTGTGTGCTGTCATATAATTTATGTTGCATGGTTTGGGCTGTTTTCAAGTGCACAAGTGCATTTGTAATCAATTGCCCAAACCTAAGTAAATATGTTTATCTTACATATCTTGAGTGCATGCGTATTGCATTTAAATGCATACGTGCCTCGTGTATGTATAAGTTAACTCAAATAGCTCATCCACAGACGGAGAACTCAAGCGTGGCTTGAGTGAACAGAATTCTTATCACACGCTAGCCACTGCGTTGGTCGCTCGATATTATTAATAGTACAACAGAAGATATTGAGAAGATAAGGAAATTCGTTATCTCACGTCAGCCACTGCATTGGTCGCCTAATGCTATTAATAGTGAAACAATGCAAAGCCACGTAGCTAATAGTAAACATAGGCTCTAGATATACTTTTCTTTAGATTTAAGTTTCAGTTATAAATTGTAGCTCATAAGGTGCAGCAGTAGTCCACCAAATTATTATAAAATAAATAATTGAAATAATAAGAATTGTTTAACCTATTTAACTGGCGCCCAACAAGAAAAAGGAACCCAACAAAAGGACTGGAACCCAACAAAAGGACTGGAACCCAACAAAAACAAACGGATTGGAATATAACTATTATAAATAAATAAAGAAGCATGTAAGTAGAGTGCTTATTAAACAAAGAAACAAATAGAATCTGTGCGAAAGGTTAATTATTTTCATTAAATATTGTAATATTTTTACGAGTGATAGTGAAGTAGAGTAATCAGACCATATAAAATATCGCTTAGGGAATCAGAAAAAAAACGCTTATTGAGTTTGCGGTTAACTCTGCACATTCAAATCAAGCTCAAATTTTTGAACAAAGGGTAAAAACTTTAGAAAATAAATTTGCATCATTAACGGTACCTGAAGTAGAAGTATTTAGAGATGCTGAAATAGTACCAGGAATATGTTGCGATGAATCATTAGACATGGTAAAATCACTACATGATTTCGAAGGGAAACACGAGACATATCATGGCGTAAGGCTGCTCATGCGGCTTATAAACTGTTTGAGAGTTATGTAGGAAGTTCTGAACACTACCAGGCCATAGGCATTATTAGAAATAAAATAAGGGGCTCCGCTGATATGGTGCTGTCCTCATACGATACACCTCTGAATTTTAAAGCTATTATCAACAGGCTAGACTTTACCTACGCTGACAAACGACCTATTTACCTTATTGAACAAGAGTTATCGACTCTATGTCAAGGAAACTTGTCAATAATGCAGTACTATGAGGAAATCGAGCGTAAGTTAACGCTCCTCATTAATAAAACTATAATGACACACGACAGCCCCTTAGCTTCCTCCCTTAACGACAAATACAGAACAGATGCACTGAGAGTATTTATTTCAGGCACGAAAAAACCCTTAAGTGACATTCTTTTTGCAGCACGTCCAAATTACCTGCCATCAGCATTAGCCTTAGCTCAAGAAGTTGAGTCTAATCATGAACGTTTCTAATTCGCAAACAATTTTGGTAAAAGCTTAGAAGAAAGAGCTCATAGAAATGAATATCAGCATCAAAAAAGCTTAGATCCAAACAATGAAAACGTGCAACTAGCTAAAAATCCATTTTTTGGCAAACAAAAAACACAAAATAGAAGACCATTTTCAAAACAGGATACACCCCAACCGATGGATATTGACAATTCATCTCGATTTAGGCAATCTATCCAACAACCAAATAGAAGTTTCTCTCATTATGTACCACCCCCTAATCAGATCATTAAAAGATCATTTAATGGCACTGCACGGTATACGGGACCAAAGCAACAAAGGATAAATCATCTTTTACAAAATAAAACCACACTTGCTCAAGACGAATCTGAATATCAAATTACAGCCGAATTAGAGGCAAATGATATTACAGATAAAACTAATCAATATGATGAAGTAAATTTTTTCGAAATTGTTCCCTGTTACCGTTTGTAGGGCGAACGATGGCAGGTAGAACCATAAAGCTTCTTATTGACACAGGAGCTTCAAAAAATTATATTAAACCTTTAACTGAACTAAATAACGTCACTGCAGTAAACGAATCTTTCTTAGTTAAGTCACTTCATGGCTTTAATTCCGTTAAAAAAAAATGTCCTATGCATATTTTCAACACCATAACTACATTCTTTATACTCCCAAATCTGTCAACATTCGACGGAATAATAGGATTAGACCTGCTTAATGAAGTAGGTGCTACATTAGATTTTAAACATAAAGTATTAAAAACAGCATCCGGTTCAGAAATAATTCAGTTTTTAAAATCTTCTGACGTTAATTTTACAGAGGTCGAAAGCATAAAAGTTCCCAAACAAATTCAACCAAAATTCAAAGAAATGATAACAAAAAGACAAGGAGTTTGCTGACCCTAATGAAGCACTATATACCAATATTGTTGTCACCATCCGAACAGAAGACGAAGAAGCGGTATACTCTAGATTGTACCCTTACCCAATGGGAGTTTCTGACTTTGTAAATAGCGAAGTTAGTAACTCGTTGAGAAATAATATAATTAGGCCATCCAGAGCATCACCCTACAATAACCCAGTATGGGTAGTAGATAAAAAAGGATTAGACGAATAAAGAAACAAAAAAACGGCTAGTTATAGACTTTAGGAAGCTAAATTCCAAAACAATTGACGATAAATATCCCATACCAAATATAAGAGCAATTCTGTCGAATCTCGGAAAAGCCAAATATTTTACCACACTAGACTTAAAATCTGGATTTCACCAGATATTACTTTCTAAAAAGGACGGAGAAAAAAACGCTTTTTCTGTAGCAAATGGGAAATACGAATTTTGCAGACTTCCTTTTAGTTTGAAAAATGCTCCCAGCATTTTTCAAAGAGCTATAGACGATGTACTTAGGGAGCGAATAGGAAAATCATGCTACGTTTATGTAGATGATATTATAATTTTTTCAGAGAACATGGAAGACCATGTAAGACATATAGCATGGGTATTAGATAAACTCTGTACAGCCTATATGAGGGTTTCACGAGAAAAGTCGCATTTTTTCAAAGAAAAAGACGAGTATCTTGGGTTCGTAGTCTCACGAGGAGGCATTACAACAAACCCAAGTAAAATAGAAGCTATTAGCCGATTTGAACAACCAACCACATTGTTTCAAGTTCGATCATTTTTGGGTATGGCAAGCTATTATATATGCTTTATCAAAGACTTCGCATCTATAGCCAAACCATTAACAGAAATTCTGAAGGGTGATAACGGTAAAGTGAGTGCCGGTCAATCAAAAAAGATACGAGTAAGCCTCAATGAAAAACAACGACTAGTTTTTGACAAACTAAAAAATATTCTTATTTCGGAAGACGTCACGCTGCTATATCCTGACTACCAAAAACCATTTGACTTAACAACAGATGCCTCATTTCTTGGCTTAGGAGCAGTTTTATCCCAAGCTGGGAAACCAATCACTATGATTTCTAGAACCCTTAGGGATAACGAACAAAATTTCGTAACAAATGAACGTGAGCTACTTGCTATAGTGTGGGCATTAAAATCCTTAAGAAACTATCTGTATGGCGTAAAAAATCTAAACATTTATACCGACCATCAGCCGCTTACGTTCGCAGTTTCGGATAAAAATCCAAACGCGAAAATAAAAAGATGGAAAGCCTTTATTAATCTATTATAAGCCAGGAAAAGAAAATTTTGTTGCTGATGCTTTATCAAGGCAAAATTTACATGCCTTAGAAGAAGATGTACCATCTGATATGGCCACTGTACATAGCGAATTGTCGTTGACATATGTCATTGACTCCACTGACAAACCAGTAAATTCCTTCCGGAATCAAATAATCATTGAAGAAACCTCAGTCTCCTCAACACAAACTATAATTATGTTTGGCCAAAAAACAAGGCATATCATAAATTTTTCAGACAGGAAGGGTATGCTAGAAAAAGTAAAAGACGCAGTCAATAAGAATGTGGTAAACGCAATCGTGTGTGAATTACCAATCTTAGCACATATTCAAAGTAAACTCGTAGAGATTTTCCCGACAACAAA
Organism: Bactrocera tryoni; assembly: GCF_016617805.1. Taxonomy (NCBI): domain Eukaryota; kingdom Metazoa; phylum Arthropoda; class Insecta; order Diptera; family Tephritidae; genus Bactrocera; species Bactrocera tryoni. The sequence continues at coordinate 3,916 of NW_024395940.1, read as the reverse complement.
ATTTTGGCACTCAAAAAAATTGGTCATAGACGTTATCGACAAGAATGAGCAAAAAGAGATAATAGTCGCCGAACACAATAGGGCCCACAGGGCAGCCCAAGAAAATAGCAAACAAATACTTCAAGACTATTATTTCCCAAAGATGACCCATCTGATAAATGAAATAGTTGCAAATTGCAAAATTTGTAATAGAGCAAAATATGTCCGACACCCGAAAAAACATATTATCGGCGAAACACCTATTCCTTCTCATGTAGGCGAAATACTCCATATTGACATATTTTCTACAGAAAAATATTTCTTAACTTGTATCGATAAATTTTCAAAATTCGCCATAGTACAACCTATAGCGTCGAGAACTATAATTGATATAGAACCATCAATTTTACAACTTATGAATTTCTATGCGCATACCAGAATTATATTTTGCGATAATGAGCCATCTTTAAATTCAGGGACAATAAAATCACTTCTGGAAAATAGTTTTAACGTACAAATTATAAACTCTCCACCACTCCATAGTACATCAAATGGACAGGTAGAAGAAATACAAGTACGGACACATAATGAGACAAGACGTAACAGAACTTTTCAGGTAGGGGATAAAGTACTTATGAAAATAAATAAGAGGCTAGGCAACAAACTTACGCCTCTGTATGAAGAAGCTACAATAGAAGCCGACTTGGGAACAGCGGTTCTAATTAAAGGGAGAGAGGTCCATAAGGACAATTTAAGATAAGTCTAAATCCCACTTTCTATTCTAAACTATATTTTTCTATTTAGGCTATCGACCGTGCTGTTTATCGTGACTTTAGCAACTGCAAAACTATCCAATTATACACACTCGGACTACATCCCACTAGTCGATGGAAATGTAGTTATCTGGCAGCATTTTAAATATCTCAGGCACTCATCTAATTTAACCATGTATTCAGAAATAGCTGGCGAAACAAGATTACTGATGAAACACTTTCCACAGTCGCATATGAAAAAAATTTTAGAATCTGATATAGGTCATATAGAAAGACTTTTAGAAACAGTTAACATTCACCATAGGCAAGCAAGGAGTATTAGTATTCTAGGAACTGCTTTGAAAGTGGTTGCTGGAACTCCCGATTTTGATGATTTTGAAAAACTAAAATTCAATCAACAAAAGCTAATTGAGTCAATAGATAGACAAGCAATAATAAATACTCAGATACAGGAACGAATTAACAATATAACAGAAACCGTAAATACTATCGATAATTATGCAAAAGATAAAGAAATCGACACTGGTCACCTCTATGAAACATTACTCGCAAGGGATAGAACCTTAATCTCAGAACTTGAAACACTATTGTTGTCAATTACACTCGCAAATATTCGCGTTATTAACCCTCTTATTCTCGATTCTAAAGATATAGAAAACATGTTAAATGAGCACTCTACAGGTATGACAATAATAGATTTAATGGAAGTAGCATATGTCAATGTTATACTAGATCACAATTTCCTACATTTCATAATTAAATATCCTGAACCTAGCTTAGTTTATAAAAAGATAACTCTTTTTCCTGTCAAACACAACGGCACAATACTACATTTCGCTAAAGGCAACAACGTTGCAGATTGCGCCGATAAGATCCTGCTAATTGGAAACTGCACCAATACATTAACTAAGATTTTCTGCAAGAAATTACCTTTCACCACTTGCGCTCAACAACTACACTCCGGTGGCACGGCACATTGCAATACTCGTCCCAGCCACCTAAAACCATTGGAAGTAATAGACGACGGTATCATCATTTTAAATTATGTAACTGCTGTTATAAAAATGGACAACAGTTCCGGAAAAACCTTCTATGGTACATTTCTGGTGACATTCGATGAAGAAGTCGAAATAAATGGGTCTCTATTCTCGAACATGAAGAATATTGTTAGACGACATCCCAGCTCAGCGACATCGGCGTTCTTGAATATCACTGGACACCAAGAAATTCTAAGTCTATCATACCTACAAAGGCTTAACATCAAGAATCTACAATACATTGGAGAAATAGATAAAAAAACTGACAACAAGGCCCGCAACGTTTAGCGTGGCTATCCTCCTCATCATAGCTATTGTATTTTCTATTTTGAAGGTGCTCCAAAAATTAAAAGAAAAGAAACGCGCATCTTCCCTAAAGATTGTTATTGACAGCCTGAGGATGCCCGAGGACGGCCTACAACTAGAAGGGGAGGAGTTAACTCAAATAGCTCATCCACAGACGGAGAACTCACGCCTGGATTGAGTGAACAAAATTCTTATCCCACGCTAGCCACTGCGTTGGTCGCTCGATATTATTAATAGTACAACAGAAGATATTGAGAAGATAAGGAAATTCGTTATCTCACGTCAGCCACTGCATTGGTCGCCTGATGCTATTAATAGTGAAACAATGCAAAGCCACGTAGCTAATAGTAAACATAGGCTCTAGATATACTTTTCTTTAGATTTAAGTTTCAGTTATAAATTGTAGCTCATAAGGTGCAGCAGTAGTCCACCAAATTATTATAAAATAAATAATTGCAATAATAAGAATTGTTTAACCTATTTAACTTATATGTGTTGCATATATACATGTATATTTATGTTTTTGTTTATGTATGTATTGTATTGCCTCGGCATTGGCGAAGATAAGCCTGTTCAATATATTTGAACATATATAACAGGGAACGTTTATCATAGACAGAGAATGTTTATAATAGAGAAGGTTCACGGCGCGAAGAACGTAAAAATATTTTTGGCTAACTCGGTCGAGATGGAGGAGTTTCACCACTGCCAGCTCTGCAGCAGAAATTTTAACATTTTGCTTGAACAGAGCTGAGCGTGGAATAAAAATTATGCTCAAAACTATATATTGCTCTAACAGACGTATGTTCGCTCTTTTGCTTATATTTTTATACGTTTGTATGCAAACATGTGTATTCGTATGCATTTTTTTTGTGCATATTAATGAATACATGTGCAATTGAATACATTTAAATTATATTACTGTTTTAGAGTAATATTCGCAGTTAATGTAAAAATAAAGCCTATTTTTTAATTATTTTTTTGTATTAGATATATTCATGCTTACATATTTATACAACAAACAATCATAATATTATTTAAGGGGGTATTCTACTCTAGAATTTTGAAATATTCGATTTTTTTTCATATATTTAAAGTTTAGATCCTTAAGAACATATCCTCTAAAGGATTTTAAAAAATTAAATTTATTTTAAGAGCTACAGTTATTTTAGTGACGCAGTACCTTGCCCGGTTCGGCCGTATCGAATGTTTTAAACGCGTTTTTCTCGAAACTACTTTTTTTCACACGGTACCGGCATTATCTCAAGTTCTATACAACCGATTTACTTGAAAGTTTGTGTGAACCTTCTTTATATAATCCTTTATCATTTCCATCAGCATCGTGTCAAAATTTTGGTTTTTAATATTTAAAAAAAATTCAGGAAATTCAAAAAAAAGTTAAAAAATGATTTTTATTTTCAGGCAGTCGCCATTTAAAAAAAAAAAATTTCGTGTTCCCTAACATAGGCACTATAACAGCATCCGTACTGATTAAGAATTTCTTTTGATTTTTTTTTCAGACCACCAGGAGAGTCAGGATCAATGTCACCAGGATGCGCCATTTTTTTTACACCTGTTATTTTAATTTTGAATATTTTTCTGTAAAATTTTTTTTCTGTATTCTTAAGATATCAATAAAGACACCATAAAAAATGGATAGTAAAAATATGAATCGCCTTTTTTTACACTTTAAAAATTACCTGAAATTCATGCTTCTAGAGTAGAATACCCCCTTAAAAAATTAAATGTGTTACAATAGTGATAAATGAACATAAATCGTATATTTTATCATTCAAAACTTATATTCACAAGCACCAACTT
>NW_024395939.1:0-13806 GCF_016617805.1 Bactrocera tryoni | reverse complement strand
GTTCTGCTTTCTCTAGGCTGGACAAGGAAGTACAGAAAATGGGTCTGGCAGTGAACGAGGGCAAGACGAAATATCTCCTGTCATCAAACAAACAGTCGTCGTATTCGCGACTTGGCTCTCACGTCACTGTTGACAGTCATAACTTTGAAGTCGTAGATAATTTCGTCTATCTTGGAACCAGCGTAAACACCACCAACACCGTCAGCCTAGAAATCCAACGCAGGATAACTCTTGCCAACAGGTGCTACTTCGGACTGAGTAGGCAATTGAGAAGCAAAGTCCTCTCTCGACAAACAAAAACCAAACTCTATAAGTCACTCATAATTCCCGTCCTGCTGTATGGTCCAGAGTCTTGGACGATGTCAACATCGGATGAGTCGACGTTGCGAGTTTTCGAGAGAAAAGTTCTGCGAAAGATTTATGGTCCTTTGCGCGTTAGCCACGGCGAATACCGCATCCGATGGAACGATGAGCTGTACGAGATATATGACGAAATTGACATAGTTCAGCGAATTAAAAGACAGCGGCTACGCTGGCTAGGCCATGTTGTCCGGATGGATGAAAACACTCCAGCTCTGAAAGTATTCGACGCAGTACCCGCCGGGGGAAGCAGAGGAAGAGGAAGACCTCCACTCCGTTGGAAGGACCAAGTGGAGAAGGACCTGGCTTCGCTTGGAATATCCAATTGGCGCCACGTAGCGAGAAGAAGAAACGACTGGCGCGCTGTTGTTAACTCGGCTATAATCGCTTAAGCGGTTTCTACGCCAATTAAGAAGAAGAAGAAGACATATACATATGTACATACATACATGAGGCACGTATGCATTTAAATGTAATACGCATGTACTCAAGATATGTTATATAAACATATTTACTTAGGTTTGGGCAATTGATTACAAATGCACTTGTGCACTTGAAAACAGCCCAAACCATACAACATAAATTGTATGACCACACACGCACACATGTATGGCATTGTATGGTAGAAAACAACCCATGTGGTGTGCTGTAACATACATACACATACATATATTTAATTAGGTAAGATAGTTTTAAAAATATGTATATAAGCAAAGAAAAATACCAAATAAAATCAGAATGAAATATTTCTCACTCAATGAAGGTCATTTTATTTCCCCCCACCAGAGGTAAGGAATAAATAATCTTTTTTGAGTTTTTACATTTTTGGTCCTTCGAGCCGGATGAAGAGCTCGGCCAAAATCAAAAAGTCCTGTATTTAAAAAAACAGGCAACATACAAAAAAGCCCTGTTTAAAATACAGGCAACATAAAAAAATAATTGTAAGACGGGTGTATATTCCCGCATATTAGAACCTTTTTTTACAATGAGAATGTGCAGAGACATAAGATTAATATGATAGAAGATGTACAAACATGCATACATACATACATATGTATATATTTTTGTGATAAATTTAATTTCTATTAGTAGGAAATATAATATAATACAAAAATATTTATTAGAATAGTATTTTAGGTAAAAATCAAAGAAAATTATTAAATATGCAAGTCTAAATTGACTATAAATATTACTATGCATGCATTCATACAAAATTATACTCATATCATAATTATGTTTACATGTCAATATTGAATTGCCGACGGCAAAACGCAAAAGCATACATATTTGCATACATTGCGTTTCCCAAGTTGAAAAAAAAATTGAAGCATGAAAATATCACAATGCTGTTGTTGGGAGCATCATAAGGAACATGTATACATACTTAGATATATTTATGTCTCTTCATATTCTTGGGCATGTGAGACAAGAACATAAAAGATGTGTTTATGTTCTCTGTGTGAGAGGTGTATTTTGTACACATTTTTCGCTGTCAAAATGGAATAAAATGTAAACGAAAAGCAAAACGAGACTCTTCGTTGGGAGTGTATTTCTGTCTCTTCATATTCAATGCTTCGGCATATAAGTATGCCTTGTCATCATATATATATATATATATCTCTTCATATTCTCGGTTAGAATATGTGAGAAAATTGTAAGCAATGTTAAAATTGTGAAGCGAATTCCGACCTACAATGTTAACAAATGCGGCGAATTCCTTGCACAAAATCTAACAAATGTTCGCAGTCGAACCTGCACCTTCTCTATACTTGACGTTCTCTGGCTGAGCATTGAATGAAAATTATGCTCAGAAATATATGTACATTGCTTTTACAGACGCATGTTGGTTTTTTGGCTTATATTTTTATACTTTTAAATGCTATCATATCAATTGATATGAATATAATTTTGCGATTTTTTGGGAATTCATGCAAAATTGATGACATTATTATTAAATCATGCTATTTTCATGGTAATATTTGTAGTTAATGGGCAAATGAGCTACTTTTTAAACATTCCTTATCTTTGATAATAGTATATAATTTCGTATGCATGTATGTATATACATATGCTATATACATTAGGGTGTCCGTTATTTTCCAAATTGATTATTTTTGACGAGGCGCCCCCTAAGCGTTTAGTTTTCCATCTAAAAAAAAATATCAGACCATAAAAAGCAATTAATTTTCATAATAAACCTAGCCCAAACACGATACATTTCCCATTGAAATTACATGGGATTTTGCCACTTTTTACGAATATTTTTTTTTCTCTGGAACTTTCCCGTTTGTAGGAATAAAAAAGTCATATTCTTGTACAGAATTAAATGCTCTACAAAAATTTTTTGAAACCTGTAAAGCCATGTAACCCCTTAACCGAGTTTTATGAAATTTCGAAAATCATTTTTTTTCACTCTGTTCTAGATAAGAATCAGAGTAGAACCGGATTTACGACCAACAAAAAATTATATTTTTTAGAATAAACAATTGATTTTTACAAAAAAAATTCAATTTGTCGTAAAAGTTCGAAAATTCCAGAAATTAATCAGAAGTTAACTTTAACCTTGAATAACTTTTAAAGGAGTAAGTATATCGAAAAATTGTCCCGACTTTTTGCGTAGAGCATTCAATTCTGTACAAGAATATGACTTTTTTATTCCTACAAACGAGAAAGTTCCGTAGAAAAAAAAATATTCGTAAAAAGTGGCAAAATCCCATGTAATTTCAATGGGAAATATATCGTGTTTGGGGCAATGTTAATTATGAAAATTAAGGGCTTTTTATGGTCTGATATTTTTTTTTATATGGAAAACTAAAAGTTTAGGTGGCGTCTCGTCAAAAATAATCAATTTGGTAAATAACGGACATCCTAATATACATATATGAAATATTATCGTAATGTCCTAAAAACATAATATATTACCATAATACTATATGAAATCATACCTCTTATCATTTAAAACTTTCATACGCATCTATCCTGGAGATATGTATGCAAGTACAAATCAATTTTAAATGAAGATATTATCATTTATCAGTAATATAAAAAGCGCGCGCTTCTCTATATTTACGTACAAGTTAAGTTCTTCTTTATTGAATTTCTAAAAGAAACTGATACATAGAATCTTAAAAATACCCTAAGCTAGCTGTGGTTCAACGGCAGCGGCGTCGGCAAAGTTTAACGGATGTTGAATGGTCAGCAGAATTGAGAAGTTGATTATTGTTGTTGATATTATTATTTATTGATCAGCAATAATGTCGACCACTTTTGGGAGTTGCAGCGATGTTTGTTTATGTTATTCAACTTTAACAACAACATTGTTGCAATGATTGTTGTTATGTTGAAATAAATATTTGTTGTGTCAACTTTTGTTATTGAACTTTAACAATTACATTGTAGCAATGAATATTGTTGAAATAAATATTTGTTGTATTAACTCTCCCTCCTCAAATTCCTACTTGTCCTCAAGTAGCTTTAAAAGTATGGTATGTTATTAAATTGTGGTTGGACTGATCTAGGAAAATTGTTCGTTTCACTCATGATTTCTGTCGGAACTTTTCCAATTTGTAGGATTAAGCTGTTGTCAATCTCTTCGATTTCCGGGATATGGTCTGCATTACTGAAATCACACAGCGATTCTTTGCCCTCAACTAATTTAGAAATACATTTGGATTCTCTTAAGTTAATGTTTGTATCGTTTTTACAAATTTTTATATTGTTGGATATTTTACAGTTTTTTGGTACTTCTAACATAGAATTTTAGGACAAAAATATTTCATCTGTTTCTAAGTGAACTATTAGTTTATTTCTTACAACTGGTTTTATTAATAGATTTTGATAATTGGTTGCTTCTAATTCTGGGATTTTTACAATGTAAACAATAGCTGTTTTATTATGTAAGACTGATACTTCAGCGAACTCTAACATTTCTTCGACTGATAGAGTTGTTATATTATTTTTTTGAAATATTTTGTGGACTTCTTGTTATTCTATTTCGTTTAAAAGTAAGGTATTTATTATATTTTGTTTTGCCCATTGAGTTGCATATTTGACATTTATTATTTCTTCTTTGATTAGTCTTACTTGATTTTGGAAACTTATTGCTATTTCATTATTAAACAAATTATCTTTCTTTATTGCATTTTTTAACATATTTGAAATTGTAGTTAAGTCATTAATTCTATTCTGTAGTTGTTTATTTATAATGATCTGGTTGTTATTGTTTGTATTAAGGCTATTTAGATTATTTTGTATTATTAATAGATCATCAAGATCTGGATTTCCTGCAACATATTTCCAGTCTTGTAAAGTGAGTGTATTTAATGCAGTGAGTGATTGTACTATTTCGTGAGTTAGAGTATGAAAGAGATAGCTTGTTTTAAGATCTTTAATGGTATGTTCACGAATTTTTAATTTTTAGAAGTTCAATTTCTATTTGCTGAAGATCTATAACAGTGAATTATAAAAGCTTAGAATTTTTTTTTTTTTTTTTTTATGTTAGACATTTGACTAACTAAACATTTTTGATGTTACTTTTATGAACAACTCTCCCAGTTGCTGTAATAATTATTGTGTGTTTTTACAATTTCTTTTTTATATCGTGATGAAAGTTTAGATCCTAATCTACTATTTTGCTTAACAAATATTGTCTGCCCTGGTGTCTAACTTTTAATTTTTTTATGGTCCTTGTTATGGATTTCTACCTTCATTTGAGTAAATCTGATTTTAAAGGATCTTAAATTTTCCGTATACAGTCTTTGAATCTGTCCCATTATGTCTTCCGTCGTGTAGATTCCATATGTTACTGAAGGGTTTAAGTACTTTCTCAATATTTTCATTAGATCATCATCAGAATAAGTTGGTTGAAAAACAGTGTGTCTATGGAATGTAGGAAATGGAATGGTAAACTTATAGTCAGGAGGATGTTCTTTGTAAATAAAAATTTGGTTTTTAAAAACGTTTATCGGTACCTCAATACTGGGGATAAGATTATGAGAAGAGATTTGAGCACTGTGTTGGGTTTCTGTTATTGAATTAATTTCATATTGTTTTGGTACTCGAGACAATGCATCGGATACAATATTTTCTTTTCCTAGTTTATAGGGTAATTCCTTATTGTACTCATCCAGGTATGACTTCAATCTTTTAATCGCTATTCCACCTTTTTTCCAATTACAATTATATGTAAGTGACTCGTGATCTGTACTTGTGCGTATTTCGGCTTCAACGTTAGTGGTATAGGTCAGTTTGTCATCGGGTTTTGAAAACAAATTTGGGCATTTTTTAAACAAATGATTTAATTCTTTTCGTTGATAATTTGCGAGATGATCTAATTTGGGTATAATTGCATTTACTGATTCAAAATTTTTCTCTTTTATGGGAATACTCATGCCGTTTCTAAGGAACAATTTACCTCTTTCGGTGTCAATAATTGCACCAAGTTCCTTCAAACTGTCATTTCCTAATATTCCGTCAAATGTTCTGAGTGTAAGTAATAAAAAGAATTTAACTATTGATTTTGGATCATTAAACAAATTAGCCATTTTGTAATGGGTTATTTTTATTTTACCTCCTACGGATACTGCATTAAATGGGGTTTCATTCTGTAGTGGATTCTGAACAAATCTTGGCTGAATATAATTTCTGTTGGATCCGGTATCAATCAGTATTTTAAGCATTTGTCCGCTACTCACCTTACATTCGAAATATGGAAGTGAGGAGTCAGTTATTTCTAAAAAATTAATATAAATAGAATCAGTTTGCTGTTCTTGGTCACTATTTTCAATAATTTCGGTATAGTCGCTAAGTGTTTCATCGTAATCTGTTTGTTCTTCTTGTTCTGAGATAGATTCTTCATCTTCGCTAAGGACAATAATATCGTCAATGTCTAAAAAATTCAAATAAGTAGAATCGGATTGCTGTTCTTGGTCACAATTTTCAATAACTTCGGTATAGTTACTTAGTGTTTCATCGAAAGTTGTCTGTTCTTCTTGTTCTGAGATAGTTTGCTGATAATCAGCCATAGTTGGTACTGATTCTTCTGTACCTGTTTCTTGATAAGTGTCTGAATATTAAAATTCCTTTGTCGTTTGGCTATCTCGACAGTGGGCACGGGTGGTCTATTACCTAAATAAAATTGTGGTCGGTTCATGTAGTTAATCTGCTTAGTTTGGATACTTCTGTCAATGTCCATCGGTTCAGGTCGTGGTTGTGGTTTGGCAACCATAGGACGAGGTGGTTGGTATAATGGTCGTTGTATGTTATGGTTCTGTGCAAATTGGTTACCTATATTAGTAAAATATGGCCTTTGTTGTGGTTGTTCGAAAAAATTATTTAATTGTCTGGGATTCATAGTTGGGTTTTGCGGTGTGTTAATTCTAGGTGGAAGAAATGGTCTAGCTTGAAAATATGAAAAATGAGGTGTCGGAACTTGGCGTGGTACTAACGTTGGTCTATTGGATTGATTCCTAAATATGTTTTGTTGTCATCTATTTGACGCATGATTGGTACGGTATGCTTGATTTTCCAGTTTCAAACATAAATGCAATGCAGTTGGCAAATCAGCAGGCTCCTTCATGCCGAGAAGACGTGAAAGGTCTCCACGTAATCCGCGAATAAAGGTATCAAGAACCTTATCCCTGTACAACTTGGTCATTAATTGTTCCGATTCTCTGCCTAATTCCATATACCCTATCTTATTAAGGATCAACGATAAATGTTTATAGACGGCCTGATGGAATTCCTCAACAGACTGGTTAGCACCTTGTGCTATGGTGGTCATTTGGTATTCTAATGTACCCAAGTCCCTTTTATCTGCATAATGTAGCGTAAGGCATTTAGAGATGACACTCCAATTTAAAGGTACGTTGTACGATTCTAACGCAGTGTCTGCGTTACCAGTTATTTTATTGCGAATGGTATGCAAAATACCAAAGTATTTTGGCGTACTAACTTTGTGTTTGTAAGTTCTTAAAATTCTGTCTACACTTTTTTTCCATGAGCCAAACTCGGCTGGGTCACCGGAAAATTCTCTTAAACTTTTTACTATGTCTGGCAATTTGTCTAGTTCTCCTAAATTACCTAGGTGCTCTTGGTCAATTCCTTGACTCTCTACATTGGTAAAATCAAATGTTTGATTTTGAGTTTGTTGTAATAAAATCGATAATTGTTCATATAACACTTGCCGAATGGCATTTGTTAAGTCGCTAGGTTGGGTCATATTTCTGTTGTTTTGAAATGTTGCTTGTCTTTGTAACTGTCTTTGTCGTTGGTGAGGATTTTCTTCAATATCAATTAATGGGGGTCTGAATTTGGTATCCCCGCAAAACTAATACGGCTGTGTAAACTGACGTTGAACAACACGAAAAGCTCCGTCAGGATCGGGAAGGACCTCTCCGAGCCGTTCGATACCAAACGAGGTTTCAGACAAGGCGACTCCCTATCGTGCGACTTCTTTCAACCTGCTCCTGGAGAAAATAGTTCGAGCTGCAGAACTAAACAGAGAAGGTACCATCTTCTATAAGAGTGTACAGCTGTTGGCGTATGCCGACGATATTGATATCATCGGCCTCAACACCCGCGCCGTTAGTTCTGCTTTCTCCCTAGGCTGGACAAGGAAGCACTTTTAGAAAATGGGTCTGGTAGTGAACGAGGGCAAAACGAAATATCTCCCTGTCATCAAACAAACAGTCGTCGCACTCGCGACTTGGCTCTCCACGTCACTGTTGACAGTCATAACTTTGAAGTTGTAGATAATTTCGTCTATTTAGGAACCAGCATTAACACCACTAATAATGTGCCAGCCGGAAATCCAACGCAGGATTGCTCTTGCCAACAGGTGCTACTTCGGACTGAGTAGGCAATTGAAAAGTAAAGTCCTCTCTCGACGAACAAAAGCTAAACTCTATAAGTCGCTCATAATTCCCGTCCTGCTATATGGTGCAGAGGCTTGGGCGATGACAGCAACCGATGAGTCGACGTTATGAGTTTTCGAGAGAAAAATTCTGCGAAAGATTTATGGTCCTTTGCGCATTGGCCACGGCGAGTATCGCATCCGATGGAACGATGAGCTGTACGAGATATATGACGACATTGACATAGTTCAGCGAATTAAAAGACAGCGGCTGCGCTGGCTAGGTCATGTTGTCCGGATGGATGAAAACACTCCAGCTCTGAAAGTATTCGATGCAGTACCCGCCGGGGGAAGCAGAGGAAGAGGAAGACCTCCACTCCGTTGGAAGGACCAAGTGGAGAAGGACCTGGCTTCGCTTGGAATATCCAATTGGCGCCACGCAGCGAAAAGAAGAAACGACTGGCGCGCTGTTGTTAACTCGGCTATAATCGCGTAAGCGATGTCTACGCCAATTAAGAAGAAGAAGAACTAAGTTATTTGGATTAGCCATCCGTTTTATCAAAATTAAATTTTGTATTATTAACTTAATTGGAGTATTTTAATACCATAAGTTTTTCTTGATTCGCCTTAATCAATCAATATCATTATTTTAATTTATTATTATTGTTTTTGAAAACCAGTAGCTGGTTTTACCCTTTTATCCTGGAGGGTCCTTTGGGTAGGAATCGCAGAATTGGGTTAAATTATACTACTTTTGCGTACAAAACTTCATAAGTTAATTGTTTGCAAAAGTAGGAGTAATTATTTTATTATCGCTTTACGCCTTTTTTAGAAATATGTTATTTATAATTTGAATTGCTTCCAAATTCCAATTAAATATATTTTTTTTTTTAATAATTTCCACTTTGCTTAATTATAGACTTTAAAAATTTCCACATAATATTCACTTTATAATTTTTCAATATCTTCCACTTTACTTAATTATATACTTTAATTTTTATAGAGAATTTCAAAATTTTCAGATAATATTCACTTTAAAATTTTAATTTCTGATTTAATATAATAATAAGATTTTAAAAAATGTTAAATTTTCACACTTAATTTTACTTAAATCTAACTTACATTGCTATTTTTTTGGTGTGGCTGCCCTTCCTGGTAGTCCGGATCTCTCCCGTTTGGTTTTCTTGTCCCTACTAGGGATCCTGCAACGTACTCTTGAATAGAAGGTGTCCTGCGGGCTTGCCTTACAAGACTTGTAGTCCACCGATGTTGTCCAACAAGGCCTACTTTTAAGTTTTTATCCTTGTTGGTCCCTGCTCGGGCGCCAGTTAAGTTCTTCTTTATTGAATTTCTAAAAGAAACTGATACATAGAATCTTAAAAATACCCTAAGCTAGCTGTGGTTCAACGGCAGCGGCGTCGGCAGAGTTTAACGGATGTTGAATGGTCAGCAGAATTGAAGTTAATTATTGTTGTTGATATTATTATTTATTGAACAGCAATAATGTCGACCACTTTTGGGAGTTGCAGCGGATGTTTGTTTATGTTATTCAACTTTAACAACAACATTGTTGCAATGATTGTTGTTATGTTGAAATAAATATTTGTTGTGTCAACTTTAAAGTTATTGAACTTTAACAATTACATTGTAGCAATGAATATTGTTGAAATAAATATTTGTTGTATTAACTTACACACATATGTATGTATGTGCGTATGACATTCTCACACAAATAATATATGCGTACGCATGTAAATCAGAACATACAAACATTCTTCTGGAAAAACAACAATAGTCCCAAAAATTATCATACGTATGAAATTCCCACACAAACAATGCATACACAACATACATACAGTCCAGTCGGCTTTTGTGAAGTGAAGTGGTTGTGTTTTGGTGCGGTTCTGGGGTTTTTTCATAAAATACTTAGTTTTTCCCACCATTTACTATCAATCAAAGCTCTAGATGAAATACGTGCTCCTCAATATCTTATGGAAATTTTCATAAGTTATTTCGAAAACAGGCGACTGTTATTTGATACAGATGAAGGCACAAAGAGCTACTCAATTTCGAGTGGAGTACCGCAAGGCTCGGTACTAGGCCCCCTTCTGTGGAATATAATGTATGATGGGGTGCTAAGGAGACACCAAGAGGAAGCTATTAAATTAGTTGCATACGCAGACGACCTTATTGTGGTAGCAGTTGCTAAACACCTCGACGACCTCCGGAGCAAATGCAACGAGTGCATAAACGGACTGCGCCAATGGTTCTCCTCAATGAGTTTAGAACTGGCTGAGCAAAAGACAGAAGTCTTGCTCATAAGTACAAGAAAAGCACATAGAGGAAAGTATATCTCTCACCATAGGGGAGTGCGAGATTCATTCACAGCCACACCTAAAATATTTGGGAGTAATAGTAGACTCAAGGCTCAAATTTAAGGATCACCTAGAGTACACTGCAGGTAAAGCGAATAAAATCCTGAATGCCTTGTCAAGAATGATGGCAAATAAAGGCTGCGTGCGTTCCAACAGGCGTTTTTTACTCGCAAAGGTAATGAGATCGGTTATGTTATATGCGGCTCCAATATGGATCCAGGCGCTAGGCATCAAAGCGTATGCCAGACAAATAAACACAGTGCACAGGCTATCGGCGCTAAGAGTTATCAGCGCTTTCCGAACAATTTCAAGTGATGCTGCTGAAGTAATAGCCAGTATGATGCCCATTGACATCCAGGGTGACGAATACGAACGAGTTTACAAATTATCAGAGCCATCTATAGGAGCCAAAAGAGAAGAGAGAGTGAAAAGCTTAACGATATGGCAGCAGCGGTGGCAAACCTCACTTAAAGGACGGTGGACCTACAGACTAATACCGGTGATCCATTCCAGGATCGACAGACGACATGGGGACCTGGATTACCACCTAACCCAAATACTAAGTGGGCATGGGTGCTTTAGAAGCTACTTGTATAGATTCCAGCACGACTTTAGTCCGAATTGTCCGACGTGTTCAGAGTGCTTAGAAGACTCCGAACATGTATTCTTTTATTGCCCTCGCTTTTTAAGTACAAGGGAAAAACTTAAAACTACACTCGGTGGTAGTTTTGCGGTGGAAAATTTGACGACACTTATGTGCCAGTCCACTGAGAACTGGAATGCTGTCAGCGAAGCGGCAGCGTCAATCATGACAAAACTTAGACATATAGAACAGAGTAGGCGTCCGTCAGTCCGTGCAATAGAAGAGACTTAATTGTCTTATCACTCCCACGTAGTAATACCTAATCAGGTGGTTCCGTGGGAGAGTCTGGAGTTGGGAGTAGGTTAGGTTTAGCGGATTAAAGTTTCGCACTTCGGATTTGATGCTTCCTCCTACTTAAAAAAAAAAAAAATAAATAAGAAAAACATACATACTTGCATGCGTTCACATGTGGATACATATGTATGCCACCCGCAAAAATTTCAAATATTGTTCTACAAAAACAACAATCGTTTGAAAAAGCATCAGAAACCAAAATGGCAGCCAAATTGCCGGCGTCAAAATTTATAGTAAATTTCCCAACAACAAAATTTTCATTCATGAACGCAAACGTACTTTCAAAAAGCATATTCGATTCATTCATAAAAGCAACGCCATTACATCTCCCCGAGCATGCCTTGCCTACAAGCGTATTTTCGCGACGATTTCAAAAGCTAAAATTCATAAATTGAATATATTTCTGAAATTCTATGGATGGAAAAAGTCACAACCCCGCAAATGTAAGTATTAAAAAATATGAGAATAAAATAGACAACATAGTTTATTTGTCGAATTTCAAGTCTAGAAATTTTTCAAAGAAAATATTCAATATTCTTCTGATTTTTGTGTACAGTCAATCCCGTTTAAGTTGTACACCGCTTAAATGAAAATCATCCCTCTTAACTGCCTATGTCTTGCTGCATCTCACGGTTTGTTTTTTGAAAAACATAGAAATTATTGTTTTAAGTAACACTCGCTTAAGTATCCGCACTCGCTGATGTACGATATAATATTTTTATTTTTAACAAACTACAAAAATCTGTATCTTTGATTGTGGCACATAACCGGGATTGACTGTATTTGTCAAGGAATGTGAAAAATATTTTGTAATTCTGAAATATTTTTACGCAGCTGCGTCGATATGTATGCAAGCTCACGCACAAACATATATATTTACGCTGATTTGTTGGCGGAGCTGTACAGCGGCAAGGGAAGCGGTGACAAACTGCGGCCATTCGTTTATTTTTTTCGGCACAGCTCATTGGTTGTCCGTAACAACGGAGTTTTTGTATGAAACAATGGTTGTATATATTTACATACAAAGTTGTGTGTAGACAAATGTACAAACATTATGCGAATGATTGTTTCAAATTTGTTTACATGAACACAAAATTACATACATATGTGAATATGTGAACTTTATGCGTACGGTTTTTTAAAATCTGTTTACATGCACACATAATTATATGCATATGACTTTTAAGATTTTATCAAAACGGGATTTTATCAAAAAAAAAATTTATCATTACGGGTATGGTTTTTAAAAATCTGTTTATATGTATATATAATTACAACCACCGTCGGCTTGGTCTTCAAAATGTTATCAAAACCTCAAATGTCCAATATACATGTACCTATATTTATTTAGGTAATAATGGAAATATGACTTTATTATAAATTCCAACAGATTTAATGGAATTCGTCATTAAATAGGTCAAATTGCGCATACATATGTCCATAGATAAGTATATAAGTACATAAGAGCATTGTTATCAAATACATACATATGTATGTACATCTATGGAGAATATCTATAAATGATATCCATAGTCGTTTGCGCATTGTAAACACGCCAATCTGTAAGCGTACATTTGCAAACATTGAAATTAGCATCACTTTTCTCATTTAACAATGAAAATGCTCAACTCTGCTCTTTTCGACCCCTTCATGTTAAATATTGGTGAAATCCGCTAATAATATTTTTGTGGTGAAATCCACTAATAGAAAACTCAACCCCTCCAAAAAGAGGAACATTTTGACAATCGGCATACCATGAACCTTCTCTATATCAGAGAACGTCTATCATAGAGAAGGTTCACGGCGCGAAGAACGTAAAAATATTTTTTGCTAACTCGGTCGAGATGGAAGTGTTTCACCACTGCCAGCTCGGCAGGAGAAATTTTTTCATTTTCGCTTGAACAGAGCTGAGCGTGGAAAAAAAATTAAGCTCAAAACTATATATTGCTCTAACAGACGTATGTTCGCTCTTTTGCTTATATTTTTATTTGTTTATTTGCAAGCATGTATATTCGTATGAATTCTTTTTGTGCATATTAAGGAATACATATGCAATTGAATACATTTGAATTAGATTACTTTTTCAAAGCAATATTCTTAGTTAATGTGGAAATAAAGCCTATTTTTTAAATTATTTTTTATATTTGATATATTCATACTTATGTGTATACTTCATTACATATGTACATATATAACAAACTATCATAATATATTAAAAAAATTATATATATATAATTGCTTTACAAAAACAACAATCGTTTGGAATAGCATCATTTTTTTTT
>NW_024395938.1:0-8441 GCF_016617805.1 Bactrocera tryoni | reverse complement strand
ATTTAAGTTAATTAACTTTCTTCATCTTACTGAAGTTGACATAAAGCCATAACGGCACTGCATTTGTAAAAATTCGACAATCTTATATACAGGTATAAGGTCGATTTTCTCTTATATACATATTTAGCAGTCGATATTGAGATGCTTTACATCATTAATTTAACATATTTAAGTTAATTAACCTTCCTCATCTTACTGAAGTTGACATAAAGCCATAACGGCATTGCATTTGGAAGAATTCGACATTCTTATATTCAGGTATAAAGTCGATTTTCTTGTATATACACATTTAGCAGTCGATATTGAGTTGCTTCAAATCATTAACATCAAATATTTGAGTTAATTAGCCTTCTTCATCTTGCTGAAGTTGACATAAAGCCATAACGGCAGTGCATTTGGAAGAATTCGACAATCTTATATTTAGGTATAAAGTCGATTTTCTTGTATATACACATTTAGCAGTCGATATTGAGTTGCTTCAAATCATTAACATCAAATATTTGAGTTAATTAGCCTTCTTCATCTTGCTGAAGTTGACATAAAGCCATAACGGCAGTGCATTTGGAAGAATTCGACAATCTTATATTCAGGTATAAAGTCGATTTTCTTGTATATACATATTTAGCAGTCGATATTGAGTTGCTTCAAATCATTAATTTAACATATTTAAGTTAATTAACCTTCTTCATCTTACTGAAGTTGACATAAAGCCATAACGGCAGTGCATTTGGAAGAACTCGACAATCTTATATTCAGGTATAAAGTCGATTTTCTTGTATATACACATTTAGCAGTCGATATTGAGTTGCTTTAAATCATTAATTTAACATATTTAAGTTAATTAACCTTCTTCATCTTACTGAAGTTGACATAAAGCCATAACGGCAGTGCATTTGGAAGAATTCGACAATCTTATATTCAGGTATAAAGTCGATTTTCTTGTATATACACATTTAGCAGTCGATATTGAGTTGCTTTAAATCATTAATTTAACATAATTAAGTTAATTTACCTTTTTCATCTTACTGAAGTTGACATAAGGCAATAACGGCAGTGCATTTGGAAGAATTCGACAATCTTATATTCAGGTATAAAGTCTATTTTCTTTTAAATACACATTAAGCAGTCGATATTGAATTGCTTTAAATCACTAATTTAACATCTTTAAGTTAATTTACCTTCTTCATCTTACTGAAGTTGACATAAAGCCATAACGGCAGAGCATTTGGGAGAATTCGACAACCTTATATTCAGGTATAAAGTCGATTTTCTTGTATGTACACAGTTAGCAGTCGATATTGAGTTATTTTAAATCATGAATTTAACATATTTAAGTTAATTAACCTTCTTAATCTCACTGAAGTTGACATAAGGCCATAACGGCAGTGCATTTGGAAGAATTCGACATTCTTATATTCAGGTATAAAGTCGATTTTCTTGTATATACACATTTAGCAGTCGATATTGAGTTGCTTTAAATCATTAATTTAACATAATTAAGTTAGTTTACTTTCTTCATCTTACTGAAGTTGACATAAAGCCATATCGGCACTGCATTTGGAAGAATACGACAATGTTATATTCAAGTATAAATCGATTTTCTTGTATATAGACATTTAGTAGTCGATATTGAGTTGCTTTAAATCATTAATTTAACATATTTAAGTTAACCAACCTTCTTCATCTTACTGAAGTTGACATAAAGCCATAACGGCAGTGCATTTGGAAGAATTCGACATTCTTATATTCAAGCATAAATCGATTTTCTTGTACATAGACATTTAGTGGTCGATATTGAGTTGCTTTAAATCATTAATTTAACATATTTAAGTTAACCAACCTTCTTCATCTTACTGAAGTTGACATAAAGCCATAACGGCAGTGCATTTGGAAGAATTCGACATTCTTATATTCAGGTATAAAGTCGATTTTCTTGTATATACACATTTAGCAGTCGATATTGAGTTGCTTTAAATCATTAATTTAACATATTTAAGTTAATTTACCTTCTTCATCTTACTGAAGTTGACATAAAGCCATAACGGCAGTGCATTTGGAAGAATTCGACATTCTTATATTCAGGTATAAAGTCGATTTTCTTGTATATACACATTTAGCAATCGATATTGAGTTGCTTTAAATCATTAATATAACATATTTAAATTAAATAACCTTTTTTATTTTACTGAAGTTACATAAAGCCATAACGGCAGTGCACTTGGCAGAATTCGCCATTCTTATATTCAGGTATAAAGTCGATTTTCTTGTATATATACACTTAGCATTGAGTTGCTTTAAATCATTAATTTAACATATTTAAGTTAATTAACCTTCTTTATCTTACTGAAAATGAAATAAAGCCATAACGGCACTGCATTTGGAAGAATTCGACAAGCTTATATTCAGGTATATAGCCGATTGTCTGGTATATACACATTTAAAAATCGATTTTGAGTTACTTCAAATCATTACTTTAACATGTTTAAGTTAATTAGCCTTCTTCATCTTACC
This sequence comes from Bactrocera tryoni, assembly GCF_016617805.1. Taxonomy (NCBI): domain Eukaryota; kingdom Metazoa; phylum Arthropoda; class Insecta; order Diptera; family Tephritidae; genus Bactrocera; species Bactrocera tryoni. The sequence continues at coordinate 5,930 of NW_024395938.1, read as the reverse complement.
GAAGTTGACATAAAGCCAAAACGGCAGTGCATTTGGAAGAATTTGACAATCTTATATTCAGGTATAAAGTCGATTTTCTTGTATATACACATTTAGCAGTCGATATTGAGTTGCTTTAAATCATTTATTTAACATCTTTAAGTTAATTTACCTTCTTCATCTTATTGAAGTTGACATAAAGCCATAACGGCAGTGCATTTGGAAGAATTCGACAATCTTATATTCAGGTATAAAGTCCATTTTCTTGTATATACACATTAAGCAGTCGATATTGAGTTGCTTTAAATCATTAATTTAACATCTTTAAGTTAATTTACCTTCTTCATCTTATTGAAGTTGACATAAAGCCATAACGGCAGTGCATTTGGAAGAATTCGACAATCTTATATTCAGGTATAAAGTCCATTTTCTTGTATATACACATTTAGCAGTCGATATTGAGTTGCTTTAAATCATTAATTTAACATATTTAAGTTAATTAACCTTCTTCATCTTACTGAAGTTGACATAAATCCATAACGGCAGTGTATTTGGAAGAATTCGACAATCTCATATTCAGGTATAAAGTCGATTTTCTTGTATATACACATTTAGCAGTCGATATTGAGTTGCTTTAAATCATTAATTTAACATATTTAAAACAATTAACCTTCTTCATCTTAACGAAGTTGACATAAAGCCATAGCGGCAGTGCATTTGGAAGAATTCGACAATCTTATATTCAGGTATAAAGTCGATTTTCTTGTATATACACATTTAGCAGTCGATATTGAGTTGCTTTAAATCATTAATTTAACATCTTTAAGTTAATTTACCTTCTTCATCTTACTGAAGTTGACATAAAGCCATAACGGCAGTGCATTTGGAAGAATTCGACAATCTTATATTCAGGTAAAAAGTCGATTTTCTTGTATATACACATTTAGCAGTCGATATTGAGTTGCTTTAAATCATTTATTTAACATCTTTAAGTTAATTTACCTTCTTCATCTTACTGAAGTTGACATAAAGCCATAACGGCAGTGCATTTGGAAGAATTCGACAATCTTATGTTCAAGTATAAAGTCGATTTTCTTGAATATACACATTCAGCAATCGATATTGAGTTGCTTCAAATCATTAATTTAACATATTTAAGTCAATTAACCTTCTTCATCTTACCGAAGTTGACATAAAGCCATAACGGCAGTGCATTTGGAAGAATTCGACAATCTTATATTCAGGTATAAAGACGATTTTCGTGTATATACATATTAAGCAGGCGATATTGAGTTGCTTTAAATCATTAGTTTAACATATTTAAGTTAATTAGCCTTCTTCATCTTACCGAAGTTGACGTAAAGCCATAACGACGGTGCATTTGGAAGAATTCGACAATCTTATATTCAGGTATAAAGACGATTTTCGTGTATATACATATTAAGCAGGCGATATTGAGTTGCCTTAAATCATAAGCTGAACACATTTAAGTCAATTGACCTTCTTCATCTTACCGAAGTTGACATAAAGCCATAACGGCAGTGCATTTGGAAGAATTCGACAATCTTATATTCAGGTATAAAGTCGATTTTCTTGTATATACACATTAAGCAGTCGATATTGAGTTGTTTTAAATCATTAATTTAACATATTTAAGTTAATTGACCTTCCTCATCTTACTGAAGTTGACATAAAGCCATAACGGCAGTGCATTTGGAAGAATTCGACAATCTTATATTCAGGTATAAAGTCGATTTTCTTGTATATACACATTTAGCAGTCGATATTGAGTTGTTTTAAATCATTAATTTAACATATTTAAGTTAATTAACCTTCCTCATCTTACTGAAGTTGACATAAAGCCATAACGGCAGTGCATTTGGAAGAATTCGACATTCTCATATTCAGGTATAAAGTCGACTTTCTTGTATATACACATTTAGCAGTCGATATTGAGTTGCTTTAAATCATTAATTTAACATATTTAAGTTAATTAACCTTCTTAATCTTACTGAAGTTGACATAAAGCCATAACGACAGTGCATTTGGAAGAATTCGACAAACTTATATTCAGGTATAAAGTTGATTTTCTTGTATATACACATTTAGCAGTCGATATTGAGTTGCTTTAAATCATTAATTTAACATCTTTAAGTTAATTTACCTTCTTCATCTTACTGAAGTTGACATAAAGCCATAACGGCAGTGCATTTGGATGACTTCAACAATCTTATATTCAGGTATGAAGTCGATTTTCTCGTATATACACATTTAGCAATCGATATTGAGTTGCTTTAAATCATTAATTTAACATATTTAAGTTAATTTACCTTCTTCATCTTACTGAAGTTGACATAAAGCCATAACGGCAGTGCATTTGGAAGAATTCAACATTTTTATATTCAGGTATAAAGTCGATTTTCTTGTATATACACATTTAGCAGTCGATATTGAGTTGCTTTAAATTATTAATTTAACATCTTTAAGTTAATTTGCCTTCTTCATCTTACTGAAGTTGACATAAAGCCATAACGGCAGTGCATTTGGAAGAATTCGACAATCTTATATTCAGGTATAAAGTCGATTTTCTTGTATATACACATTTAGCAGTCGATATTGAGTTGCTTTTAATCATTAATTTAACATATTTAAGTTAATTTACCTTCTTCATCTTACTGAAGTTGACATAAAGCCATAACGGCAGTGCATTTGGAAGAATTCGACAATCTTATATTCAGGTATAAAGTCGATTTTCTTGTATATACACATTTAGCAGTCGATATTGAGTTGCTTTTAATCATTAATTTAACATATTTAAGTTAATTTACCTTCTTCATCTTACTGAAGTTGACATAAAGCCATAACGGCAGTGCATTTGGAAGAATTCGACAATCTTATATTCAGGTATAAAGTCGATTTTCTTGTATATACACATTAAGCAGTCGATATTGAGTTGCTTAAATCATTAATTTAACATCTTTAAGTTAATTTACCTTCTTCATCTTACTGAAGTTGACATAAAGCCATAACGGCAGTGCATTTGGAAGAATTCGACAATCTTATATTCAGGTATAAAGTCGATTTTCTTGTATATACACATTAAGCAGTCGATATTGAGTTGCTTTAAATCATTAATTTAACATCTTTAAGTTAATTTACCTTCTTCATCTTACTGAAGTTGACATAAAGCCATAACGGCAGTGCATTTGGAAGAATTCGACAATCTTATGTTCAAGTATAAAGTCGATTTTCTTGTATATACACATTTAGCAGTCGATATTGAGTTGCTTTAAATCATTAATTTAACATATTTAAGTTAATTTACCTTCTTCATCTTACTGAAGTTGACATAAAGCCATAACGGCAGTGCATTTGGAAGAATTCGACAATCTTATGTTCAAGTATAAAGTCGATTTTCTTGTATATACACATTTAGCAGTCGATATTGAGTTGCTTTAAATCATTAATTTAACATCTTTAAGTTAATTTACCTTCTTCATCTTATTGAAGTTGACATAAGGCCATAACGGCAGTGCATTTGGAAGAATTCGACAATCTTATATTCAGGTATAAAGTCCATTTTCTTGTATATACACATTAAGCAGTCGATATTGAGTTGCTTTAAATCATTAATTTAACATCTTTAAGTTAATTTACTTTCTTCACCTTCCTGAAGTTGACATAAAGCCATAACGGCAGTGCATTTGGAAGAATTCGACAATCTTATATTCAGGTATAAAGTCGATTTTCTTGTATATACACATTTAGCAGTCGATATTGAGTTGCTTTAAATCATTAATTTAACATCTTTAAGTTAATTTACCTTCTTCATCTTACTGAAGTTGACATAAAGCCATAACGGCAGAGCATTTGGGAGAATTCGACAATCTTATATTCAGGTATAAAGTCGATTTTCTTGTATATACACATTTAGCAGTCGATATTGAGTTGCATTAAATCATTAATTTAACATCTTTAAGTTAATTTACTTTCTTCACCTTCCTGAAGTTGACATAAAGCCATAACGGCAGTGCATTTGGAAGAATTCGACAATCTTATATTCAGGTATAAAGTCGATTTTCTTGTATATACACATTTAGCAGTCGATATTGAGTTGCTTTAAATCATTAATTTAACATCTTTAAGTTAATTTACCTTCTTCATCTTACTGAAGTTGACATAAAGCCATAACGGCAGAGCATTTGGGAGAATTCGACAATCTTATATTCAGGTATAAAGTCGATTTTCTTGTATATACACATTTAGCAGTCGATATTGAGTTGCTTTAAATCATTAATTTAACATCTTTAAGTTAATTTACCTTCTTCATCTTACTGAAGTTGACATAAAGCCATAACGGCAGAGCATTTGGGAGAATTCGACAATCTTATATTCAGGTATAAAGTCGATTTTCTTGTATATACACATTTAGCAGTCGATAGTGAGTTGCTTTAAATCATTAGTTTAACATATTTAGAACAATTAACCTTCTTCATCTTACCGATGTTGACATAAAGCCATAACAGCAATGCTTTTGGAAGAATTCGACAATCTTATGTTCAGGTATAAAGTCGATTTTCTTGTATATACACATTTACCAGTCTATATTGAGTTGCTTTAAATCATTAATTTAACATATTTAAGTTAATTTACCTTCTTCATCTTACTGAAGTTGACATAAAGCCATAACGGCAGTGCATTTGGAAGAATTCGACAATCTTATGTTCAGGTATAAAGTCGATTTTCTTGTATATACACATTTAGCAGTCGATATTGAGTTGCTTTAAATCATTAATTTAACATATTTAAGTTAATTTACCTTCTTCATCTTACTGAAGTTGACATAAAGCCATAACGGCAGTGCATTTGGAAGAATTCGACAATCTTATGTTCAGGTATAAAGTCGATTTTCTTGTATATACACATTTAGCAGTCGATATTGAGTTGCTTTAAATCATTAGTTTAACATATTTAGAACAATTAACCTTCTTCATCTTACCGATGTTGACATAAAGCCATAACAGCAATGCTTTTGGAAGAATTCGACAATCTTATGTTCAGGTATAAAGTCGATTTTCTTGTATATACACATTTACCAGTCTATATTGAGTTGCCTTAAATCATTAGCTTCACACATTTAAGTTAATTAACCTTCTTCATCTTACCGAAGTTGACATAAAGCCACAACGGCAGTGCATTTGGAAGAATTCGACAATCTTATATTCAGGTATAAAGTCGATTTTCTTGTATATACACATTTAGCAGTCGATATTGAGTTGCTTTAAATCATTAATTTAACATATTTAAGTTAATTTACCTTCTTCGTTTTACCGAAGTTGACATAAGGCCGTAACGGCAGTGAATTTGGAAGAATTCGACAATCTTATTCAGGCATAAAGTCGGTTTCCTTGTATATACACATTTAGCAGTCGATATTGAGTTGCTTTAAATCATTGGTTTAACATATTTAAGTTAATTAACCTTCTTCATCTTACTGAAGTTGACATAAAGCCATAACGGCAGTGCATTTGGAAGAATTCGACACTCTTATATTCAGGCATAAAGTCGATTTTCTTGTATATACACATTTAGCAGTCGATATTGAGTTGCTTTAAATCATTAATTTAACATATTTAAGTTAATTAACCTTCTTCATCTTACCGAAGTTGACATAAAGCCATAACGGCAGTGCATTTGGAAGAATTCGACAATCTTATATTCAGGTATAAAGTCGATTTTCTTGTATAAACACATTTTAGCAGTCGATATTGAGTTGCTTTTAAATCATTAGCTTCACATATTTAAGTTAATTAACCTTCTTCATCTTACCGAAGTTGACATAAAGCCATAACGGCAGTGCATTTGGAAGAATTCGACAATCTTATATTCAGGTATAAAGTCGATTTTCTTGTATATACACATTTAGCAGTCGATATTGAGTTGCTTTAAAT
>NW_024395937.1:0-11234 GCF_016617805.1 Bactrocera tryoni | reverse complement strand
TACCTAATATACATATACATAATATTGCTGTGATTAATTTAATTTCTGTTAGTAAGAAAAATATTTATTTGTATAGTATACGATGTTAAAAGGCATACATCTTCTATCCTATGCGCATGTGCGCGTTCAGAAATTTTTCATCACTTATCAATATACTTATTACATGTGCGCGCATTGACTTGTTCATACATTCATATATACTTAATTGTAGATATATTTGCATACATTGCCGAATAATGCACAAGCATACAAACATACTTACATATGCGTACACATAGGCGAAGCTGCTACAGCGGCAAGGGGTGACAATCGGTGGCCATTACTTTACTTATGCCATAGAACTTCTATTGCTACGAATATGGAAATGACAACGAAATAATGCAAATATGTATATTTCTAAATGTCATTAATTTCTTTGAAGAAATGAATGATCCTGAGAAGTATAGTCTTAACTTTTCAACGGCCAACGCAGAGCGTTTCAACCAAAAGGAATTCATTCATTAAAATCACCATTGTATATTTCTTTCACGCATAACCAAACCATAATTAGGACAACGCAATACAAGTGTCAATGGTGGTCGAGGTGGTAAGCACTTCAAAAGTTACGACGAGCACGTAGGTACGTAGGTTCGAATCCCAACAGAATTTATTTTTAATTGAATATGTCACCAACCAAAAATTGAAACATTGTTCTACAAAAACAACAACAGCATAAGCATGGCAACCAAGAATGATAGAAAAGAGATTACGCATTGCGCAGGTCCGTTATACTAAACATACAATTGCTTACGTCACACGGCGCAGTAAAAAATTTGGCAGCTATAAACTCTACTACTCTAACATTCTTGTTAACAAGCAATATTTACTTGCTACTCAAGCTATTTCACGAAATTTATGAGCCGTGTGACGTAGATGCGCAGAACGAAAAATGTTTTGTCTCTCATCTGCGCAATCTTGTACTCTATCATTCTTGCATGGCAACATTGTGTTGTTGGTAGAAAAGCCGAACTGTGCCGAAAGAAACGAACAAACGATCGCCGATTGTCACCGCTTCGCTTGCTGCTCGAACATCTCGCAGACGAGGTTGCGTAGATTCATATTGAGCAAGGGGTTGCGTAGATTCAAATTGAGCAGCCTTGCGCTTGAGCAAGGTTACATAGATTCATATAGAGCAGGTAGGTAGGTAGGAGTGCAGCCCTATCGGGCTCAATTAGCACTTGATGTGCCATTTTGATACACTATTCGTAGAACCTCCTGTATCTGCTATTACGTTTCACCTTCTCTCTCAAACCATTTTGAGGTTTCGATGAAACTACTTATGTCCGATATGCTTTTGGTGGAAATCTATTCAAGGTTTGGTGCTTGGTGGATTCCGAGTGTTTTGTGTCGGATCTGTGCTAGAGCTGGGCATTCGCAGAGAAAGTGGAAGATTGTTTCCTTGTTCCTGCTACTCCGCAGCCACGGCAGATGTCGTTGTAGGGCAATCCCATTTTGGACGCATGTTCCCCAAATGGCCAGTGCCCTGTTGTGGTAGCTGTTATTCTGTAAATACTTTTTCTTGACCTATTTAATAAGTCATTGGTTCTTTTCCTGTCATATGTTGGCCATAATTGTTTAGTTATGACGCATTTTGTAATGTTTTTTCCACCTGTTGTTTGCAATTTGCTGAAATTGTCTATTGATCTCTCCTTTTATCGATCCTAGCGGGCTTGGTATTAGCTCCGCCATGGATTCATTGAGGAAAGCTCCTGCCTTTGCCAACTCGTCTGCTTTTTCGTTACCGAAAATGTTCCTGTGGCCGGGAACCCAGATCAAGTTTAGCTGGAGCTTGTCTTTTATTGAGCTTAGTGCTCTCTTGCAGTTGTGAACTGTACTGGAATTGAGCAAGGTTGTGCAACCTGAATCTATCGCAACCTTTTCCGAACTCGTATAAGAAGTATAACTTCAATAAATTCTGTTGGGATTCGAACCTACGTGCTCGTCGTAACTTTTCAAGAGCTTACCACCAACACCACCATTGACACTTGTATTGCGTTGTCCTAATTATGGTTTGGTTATGCATGAAAGAAATATACAATGGATCGCCGATTGTTACCTCTTTCCTTGCTGCTGTTGCGCATATGTATGTTTGTATGCTTGTGCATTATTGAAGTTATGCTTCTTTTTCTTTCGTTTGTCTTTCATTTCAGCGAATTCTCAACTATTTTGCGTATATTTTGGTTGAAATACTCTGCGTTGGCCGATGAAAAATTAAGGCTATACTTTACAGGATCATTTCTGTAGTTAGTCTTCATTTAAATTTTCTGGAAATCAACCCGCGATGACGAGGTATATCGTTTTATCTGACAGCGTGAGGTTTATGAACTTCGTTTCTAATATTGTGTTGTGGCATATTAGAAATGATGTTTCTTCGAAAATCGAAAATGAATAAATTTCAAGGTTTTACGCAAAAATAATGCGGTCAATAAGTACAGTACGCTTATGTATGCTTGCGCATTATTTTTCTTTCGTTTGTCTTTCATTTTTGCGAATATAGACCAATTTCACTACTTCCACAAATCTCAAAACTTTTTTGAAAAATTAATTTATCTAAGATTAAAATCTATAATCGACGAAAATTAATTCATGAGCATGTGCAGATACACAAGATAGGATAGAAAGATATATGGCTTTTAACATCGTATACTGTACTAATAAATATTTTTCGTACTAATAGAAATTAAATTTATCACAGCAATATTATGTATATGTATGTACATATATTAGGTATATTGCTGTGATAAATTTAATTTCTATTAGTAAGAAAAATATTTATTAGTATAGTATTACGATGTTAAAATGCAAAAATTAAAGAGTAAGTCCGTCGAGATTCGAACCTGCGTTCACATTGTGACTTTTTATGTGCTTACCACCAACACCACTATTGACACTTTCGAGGCGTTCTCTTAAGTATGGTTTGGTTATGCATGTAAGAAATATACGATGGTTCAAATAATTTTGTTCCTCAGGGAAGTATCTTAGGTCCACTTTTATATATTTTGTATACAAGAGACTTACCGTTAGCACCAAACAGTATGACTGCCACTTTTGCGGATGACACCGCAATACTATGCGTCGAAAAACAGCAGAAAAAGCTGCGCTAAAAATGCAACATGCAATCAACTCCGTAGTAAGCTGGACTAAAAAATGGAGAATAAAACTAAACGGTGGCAAATCGGTTCATTCAAATTTTACAAACAAAAGAATCACTTATCAACCTATAAGTATTCTAGATGTCTGCATACCATACGCAAATACAGCTAAATATCTTGGCATCACGCTCGATGCTAGATTACGTTGGAAGGAGCATATTAAAATAAAAAGGATTGAACTTAATCTGAAATTGTCGAAAATGAAATGGCTAATTGGGCGAAGGTCAAACCTGTCCATACACAACAAATTACTTCTTTATAAACAAATAATAAAGCCGATATGGTCATATGGTGCGCAACTGTGGGGATGTGCCAATGATGGCAGTATTAATATTATACAACGTTTTCAAAACAAGGTGCTAAGAGGCATTGTAAATGTTCCTTGGTACTGCAGAAATGCTGATATTCATCGAGACCTAAGGATGAATACAGTCGCCGAAGAAATAAGGAGTCAGGCAGATGCCCACTACAAAAGGCTTAATGCACATGTGAACGAGGAGGCGAGAAATCTTCTTTTAGACACATGCCTCTCTAGTCGATTATGTCGCAAAAAACCACATAGCTTAGTTGGAAGCTAAAATATAAAGAAATTAATTATACTATATACCGTATATGTATGAATATTACTATTAATTTCTATGTAATTTGTTTTTAAGTTATTCAAATCAAACTGCTCGTTAGTTTTTGAAACTAGTTGTAGTGATATCAAACATTGTTAAAGTTTTTAAAAATGTTTGTAATAAAAAAAAAAAATTTTGCGAATTATCAACTATTTTATGTGACTTTATTTCTTTCATCTCTCTTTTTTTTTGTGCGAATTCTTTGAATTTCTGAACGCGCACATGCGTATACATACATTCATATGCATTCATATGAGCATATGCAGATACACAAGATAGGATAGAAAGATGTATGCCTTTTAACATCGTATACTATACTAATAAATATTTTTCGTACCAATAGAAATTAAATTTATCACAGCAATATTATGTATATGTACATATATTAGGTATATTGCTGTGATAAATTTAATTTCTATTAGTAAGAAAAATATTTATTAGTATAGTATTACGATGTTAAAATGCAAAAATTAAAGACTAAGTCCGTCGAGATTCGAACCTGCGTTCACATTTTGACTTTTTATGTGCTTACCACCAACACCACTACTGACACTTTCGTGGCGTTGTCTTAAGTATGGTTTGGTTATGCATGTAAGAAATATACGATGGTTCAAATAATTTTGTTTAAGTATAGAAATATGCTTTTGTAGAACATTTGCTTTCGCAAACATACAGACAAATGTGCAAACGACATAATATATGTATGATTGTTTCGCATTTTGCTTCTACGCCGGTCAAATTTCTATACAAAAATCGACTGAAATGCATGAGAAAATTAAATGGACAACTAGGGCAAATAATTTTAAAAAAATTTATTGATTATTAAATATAAATGAAAATACATGTAAATTTACTTAAATTTATTAAAACACTTATTTAAATTTATTAAGAAACTTATTTAAATTTATTGAAAAACTGCAAAGAAAAATAAAAAGAAAATTCATTTGACTTTGGCCCAGTTTTGTGCGCAATACAAATGCAACGCCAATAATGAATACAAGAAATTGAGTAAACACCATAAAATAAGATATACAAATTATAATATGACAACCCAATTCGAAGAGTACAAAAGAGAGATGGTTACGCTGCATATTTTCTTCCGCAATGAAGAGACAGAACTACTTTCCGGGACTCCACGCACCTTTTTTATTATATTTATTACACAACTTGTTATTTATTTATTGCAACTCAATTATTTTACTTTTATTTTTTAGATATAATTATTTTTATTTATTTTTTTTAATTATTATCATTTTTATTATATTTATTTTATTATTTTTTATTTGCTTACTTTAATTAAATTATTATTTTTGTTTTTAAATTATTATTTATTACTGTTATTTTACTTTTTGATTATTATTATTTTTTTTATTTTTTTTTTTTTTTTTTCGTAATTATTACTTTTACTTATAATATTTTTATACCCTAATTTTTAAGAATATTATTATTATTATTTAATATATTTTTTTTGTTTTTAAATTATTATTTATTACTGTTATTTTACTTTTTTGATTATTATTATTTTTATTTTTTAATTTTTCATAATTAGTATTTTTATTTTCTTTTTTTTATTTTTTTCGTAATTATTACTTTTACTTATAATATTTTTATACCCTAATTTTTAAAGAATATTATTATTATCTGTTATTATTTAATATATTTATTTAATAATTTATTATTTACTTATTTTAAATCAATAATTTTTTTATTTTTAAGATTTGTTTTTTTAAATTTTTTCATTATTATTTTTTATTATATATATTTTTTTTTATTTTTATATTTAGTTTAAAATTTTTTATTTGCTTACTTTAATTATTATTTTTTTGTTTTAAAGGTTTCGTTTCTTATCACCATTATTTTAATATTTTTATTTTTTCATAATTATTACTTTTATTTATTATAATTTTTATTCGCTAATTTTTAGAGAATATTATTATAATTAATTTTTAATTTATTTAGTTTGTAATTCATTATTTACTTATGTTTTTGTATTTCTCTTCTTGGTTCTTGAGAAAGCAATCAAAAAAGTTCACAACTCAAGTGTCGGTCCTCCATGCATGTAGACCAGAACACCCCCATAAACCATTTCTACTTATTTACGTACTATATATGTAAATACAACAAATGTACATATATGTACTTATAAGCGCGATTTTGAATTCAGCCACTCATGTCAGCTATGCTGATGGCAGTCACCGTTGTTAGGGACGCGCCGCGGCGTTATGCAGTTATGCAGTGTTAGTAGTCAAATATATTTTTGAAAAATATTAAATATTTTTTTAAAATATATAATATTGTTGTCTGACTATTATATTCGAGTAAGATCGCGTACAAACCTCATCCATTATATATTATTAGATTAGTTGGTGAGGACTTATTTTATAGGTCGGTTTTTTCAATATCTGGTCAAACTAAGTTCTGCTTAAAAAAGCTCTGTATATAAAGAAGGAGACTTGGTTAAGTTAACCAGAACTTAACTGACAAATATGGCTGCTAACCAGACATTGAGAAAACGGCCCTTAGTGTTTCAAAAGCTATAATAGTGCTTCAATAGTTATAATTTTCTTAAGCTGATAATTTTTTTCAGCCCTTTATTCTGCTATAATTTTCTTAGGCTTAATAAGCTAAAAGGCACAGCATCTGAATAGTTTCAGTTTACTGCATTTTACACTATTTAGTAGTTTTCATAAGAAAAATGTAGCTTTTCTACTACGTTTGAAATGCAAACCGGCACTAGCAGTCTTTAAAAAAAATCGAAGCAGGCTGAGGCAGAGAATTTAAAGTATAGAGAAGGTGCAGGTTCGGTGTCGAGCATTTGTTAGATTCAAAGTAAGGAATTCGCCGCATTTGTCTGCGTCGATATGTATGCAAGCTCATACATATGCATACATATTTACGCTAGTGTGTAGGCGAAGCTGTTACAGCGGCAAGGGAAGCGGTCAATAGGCGGCCATTCGTTTATTTTTTTCGGCACAGCTTGGATTTTCTATCATCACACAAGTGCTGAACCAATGAGCGCGACAGATATTAGAATACACACGTTCTTAGGGACACAGGTATTGAGGCAGCTGCACAACTACATAACTGTGTCCCTAAGAACGTTTGTATTTTAATATTTGACAGATGTCGCTTGCAGTCTGTCGCGCTCAATGTGTTCCGCACTTGACTCTTTAACAAAACGCAAGTTTCGGCCATTGGTTGACCGTGACAACGGAGATGCGAAAGAAGCGTGCGAAACTTGCTATTATGAATGTATGTAGGTACATATATATATGGCTCGCATTTGCTTTCGTAAACATACAGACAAATGTGACAAAGAAATAATATACATATGTATGTACATATGCATGTGTCATAGAAATTCTATTGGTACAAATATGGAAATGATAACGAAATAATGCGAATATGCATATTTCATGAAGGTCATCAATTTTCTTCTTCACTTTTTAATAGTTGAAATAAATATAATTTATTTGAAATATTAATTTATTTAAAAATTAAAAAATTAAATTAAAGAAAAATAAAATTAAAATAACGTTTTCTAATTTTTCCCGATTTTGTAAAAATAATGAAAATTTTTACCATTTTCCAGAAAACAATGGTTCATATAATACAAAATAATCACGCATATGTGACTCACAGGATGCTTTGTATAGTTTTCTTCAAAGCATTTCTCTTTATTTATACACTGCACGTGCTCAATTCTGCTAAATAGCAGCGACAACGGCGAATTCCTTTCTTTGATTCTATCGGCTCTGTTAGCCGCCAAATCGAACATCATACAGAATTCAATTTGCACCTTCTCTATACTTTATATTCTCTGGCTGAGGCAACAGTTTTCATACGTAAATTGAAAACTTTTGATTTTTTTATGAAATTTATATGCCATAGAAAAATAGTACATGTATAAGGAGGCATGTTTGGAAAGCAAATTCACTGCCACTTTGGTTCACGTTGAATAGACATCCTTTTTATTGTAGTGCCAAATTCATTTCTTATTTTGGTGAGAAAATATGTTTTTTATTTTAATACTAAAATTCCTTTCCTAATTGCAAAATGTTTGTATTTTCTTAATTTTTTTTTATTTTTTTTTATATTACATTTTCATATGTATGTATGTAACATATATAAAATTTTTCTTACTTCTCTTAATTTCTTTCGAATTATCTCTGATAAACAGGCTGTTCTATGTATATACGCTTTTTTCATGTGTACTGTGGTTTTTAGTACCCTTTACATTCTCTGGCTCAGTCGCGCGGTCGGCTCCTTACGCAGAGGACGCTACCGATATTGATCATTTAGATTTTTCCATAGAACACATTTTAGATAGAGCACATTTTCTTTCTATCGATTAGGAGTTATTTTCAAAACTGCTTGAATTACTTGATTAAACCTTGCCAGTTTATTTTTATAGCAGTGTCACACTCTTTTTAAAACACCTATTTAAGTATTGTATGTATTTTTTTATGAAAACTTCTATTCAATAAACTGTTCATACTAAAATCAAATTAATTCTTATTTATTTTACTTGAAAACCAAAACTTTCAAACAATTATGCCTAAAAAAAAGGTCCCAGTTATCTCAACATAGCTCCCAAGCGAGATTAGCAAAGATTCGGCGTGTTGGAGAATCATCTTCAGAATATTCTGATCGACTCGAAAGTCAAAGAGAATATGCATCACAATCACAGGCCAGAGAATCTAGCGCCGAACGCTGGCAGCGACTTGCTGAGAATAGAGAGCGAATCTCGCAAGCTCGCGCAAGGGAAAGTAGCGCCGATCGTTCGATTCGTCTTGGAAATCAAAACATCAGATCGTCAAAGGTTCGCGAAATACAGTCGAGCGCAGAACGACGAAAATCGAACAAGAATTTCACAAACACGGGCAAGAGAGTGCAGTGTCGAACGCTCACTTCGCCTTGCAGAACAAAATGAACGATCTTCTCAGATTTACGAACGAGAGTCGAGCTCCGAACGTTCACAACGCCTTGCTGGAAACAGAGATAGAGACTCGCGGGCACGTGCCAGAGAATCTAGCACCGAACGCTCGCAGCGGCTTGCTGGACTGAGAGACAGAAACTCACAGGCACGTGCCCGAGAGTCTAGCGGTGACCGCTCGCAACGACTTACGGCACAGAGAGAGAGACAACGTGCAGTAGCAATTAGAAGGCGTGATAGGATTTCAGCTCACAGCAATAGATCGGCATTCAGCTACGATCCACAAATTAACTACGCCGATCAAAACAGCATTCAAATTGGAGCGATGGATAAGATATGCCCTAAATGTTCCGCGAAAAAATGGAGAGACGAAGCAATTGGTATGTGTTGCGCTGCTGGAAAAGTAATACTTCCCAGTATCGTAGAGTCTCCAGAACCAATCAAAAGCCTTCTGACTATTATTATTTTTATTTTTTAATTTTTCATAATTGGTATTTTTATTTTATTTTTTTCGAAATTATTACTTTTACTTATAATATTTTTATACGCGAATTTTTAAAGAATATTATTATTATTTAATATATTTATTTAATAATTTATTATTTACTTATTTTAAATCAATTATTGAAGTTATACTTCTTATACGAGTTCGGAAAAGGGAGCGATAGATTCAGGTTGCGCAACCTTGCTGAATATGAATCTACGCAACCTTGTCTGCGAAGATGTTCGAGCAGCAAGCGAAGCGGTGACAATCGGCGATCATTTGTTCGTTTCTTTCGGCACAGCTCGGCTTTTCTACCAACAACACAATGTTGCCATGCTTATGCTGTTGTTGTTTTTGTAGAACAATGCTTCAATTTTTGGTTGGTGACATATTCAATTAAAAAATAAAAAAAGGTACGCGGAGTCCCTACGCGCGGATGAAGTTATACTTCTTAGTGATATTCCAAGAAATGCATATCATTTTGTATGAAAGAAAAGTAGAAAAGTTAAATTCACATTTTATACATTTATTATGCATATAAAATGAAGAATAAAGCAAAGTGTAAATGAAGGAACTTTGACTAGAAAAGTAGTTCTGTCTCTTCGTTGCGGAAGAGAATATGCAGCGTAATCATCTCTCTTTTGTAATCCATCAACACGCGTTGAAGGCCCAGCAGTTATCGGCGAATTGAGGACCGTTGATTCATCAGTAGTTATAGATGCTCCCGCAGAGATTGATGGAACAGCAGACGTTAAATCCTTTTTACGCGCTCTCTGATATTCCGCAGCTGTTTTCCTCTTCTTCGTTTGACTGCCAGCTATCATTTCCAACTTCTACTTTTCCCGCTCTGCCTTCTTTCGCGTTTGGTATTCACGATAATATTGTTCTGTTTTCCCTCCTCTTGAAACACGGGCTACACTGTCTTTTTCAGCTGTAAAACCAATTTAAAATCAAAACATTAAAATTTTTGCCAATCCAATTGATATTAGTTTCAAGGCACAAGTTTAATGCAGAAGGTGCATCTATTACGGACAATTGAAATATTAAAGAGAGACTTACCATCACATAACCTGGAATCCGCTGTGTTATGCGTATTATCACTGTCAGTTACTTATATCAATTAATTTGAAAGTACCGAAAAATGGGAAACGAAATTTCAATAAATTTAAGTAAATTTACATGTATTTTCATTTATATTTAATTATCAATAAAGTTTTTAAAAATTATTTGCCCTAGTTGTCCACTTTTTATTTTCTCACACATTTCAGCCGATTTTTGTATGGAAATTTGACCGGCGTAGAAGCAAAATGCGAAACAATCATACATACATATATTATGTCGTTTGCACATTTGTCTGTATGTTTGCGAAAGCAAATGTTCTACAAAAGCATATTTCTATACTTAAACAAAATTATTAGAACCATCGTATGCTTCTCTTGAAACACGGGCTACACTGTCTTCTTCCGCTGTAAAATCAATTTAAAATCAAAACATTAAAATTTTTGCCAATCCAATTGATATTAGTTTCAAGACACAAGTTTAATGCAGAAGGTGCATCTATTACGGACAATTAAAATATTGAAGAGAAACTTACCATCACATAACCTGGAATGTGTTATGCGTATTATCACTGTCATTTACTTACATCAATTAATTTGAAAGTACCGAAAAATGGGAAACGAAATTTCAATAAATTTAAGTAAATTTACATGTATTTTCATTTATATTTAATTATCAATAAAGTTTTTAAAAATTATTTGCCCTAGTTGTCCATTTTTTATTTTCTCACACATTTCAGCCGATTTTTGTATGGAAATTTGACCGGCGTAGAAGCAAAATGCGAAACAATCATACATACATATATTATGTCGTTTGCACATTTGTCTGTATGTTTGCGAAAGCAAATGTTCTACAAAAGCATATTTCTATACTTAAACAAAATTATTAGAACCATCGTTTGTTTCTTATGTACATGCATAACCAAACCATACTTAAGTCAGTAT